>NW_010325394.1:0-67560 GCF_000700745.2 Antrostomus carolinensis | reverse complement strand
GCATGAAAGGTTTAAACTACTTGTAACTTGTCACCTACAGATTTCAAAAGCCCAACCCTCATCTAAACATGTAATTAGATAACATGTGTATAATTACATCTCTTAGTTTTATCAGCTATAATCTGAATTTTGCATGAGGAGAGGAAAAAGAAAATAGGCTATTAGTCTGAGAGCTCCTGCACAGCTTTGACACAGCTGGTAATTTTTCAGCAAACTTACTAGGCTGTAACCTCTCAAAACGTGCATCAGGTATTTCACCTCTGCTGACTTCCCTGCGAGAGGGGAAGATCCTGCTGCTCACTCACCCGCCGGCTCCCAGCAGAAAGTGTGAGCACGTTCCACACACAAGAAGCCAGGTAACAGCTTACATAGCTTAGATCAAGCGTGCATAAGCCTGGTGGAAGGAAACAGTATTAAAAGATTAGCCCTTGCTTAGTACCTTGTATGTGGGCAGGCAGAAAAGCCTCTCTCACTCCGGAGAAAGCAGCGTTGATCCCAGGTAGGCTGCAGACAGCCCTGTCAGCACACTGCAATACCCAGGACTGGCGCTGCCCATGCAGAGCACAGGCTGGGTCGTGCTCAAAATGTGAGACTTTGTCCTTAGAACAGAGGACAAAGGCACCTGTCAGGAAGGCAGAGTTGGGACGCCAGCCCTGGCTGTAGCTCCTAGTTCTGCTTACGAAGGTGGCAGAGAGGCGAGCAGGGGAACACCAGCACTGTGCTTCCTGACCTTGCAGCAGCAGCAAAGGCAGCATTAATTCAAGCCCAGATCGTCTGCACATCTGGCTATCTGACACAAAAAAGCCAGTCTAATCCATGACTGCAAGCGTAGCCTGGGTTAATTGTTCTGCTAAGAGGGTCAGGAGAAGAAAATGCACAAGGATACAAACCTGCCAGTGCAGCAGAACATGCCATGGCATAAGGACATACAGCGATGCAGCTCCGAGGGCCAGTCAGCTGCTTCGATTTACTCTGGACAGGAGCCAAAGTGGCAACCGGGGCAACCTCTCAGAGCTTATCATCCGCAGGACTGGCCTGAGAAGTCTCAAGATAAGAGGATCAACAAGAAGAGCGTAGCAGTGTATGTGCAGTCTAAAGATTACACTAGTTTTCTGTGAAAGGAATAACTTTATTCCATTGACCAGGAATCCCAAGACTGTTCATCAAGACTGCCTATTTTTCCAGTGCCAAATGTCTACGTATTTATTAATCAGACAGTATCTCCCCAAATGCTCACAGGCAGGCTGTGGCTGCTCCTCACTGAACATTTTGTAAGCTGTATAAAAACATTTTCATCCAAAAAGATTGGCAGTAAAAATTACAACATAGAAATGCATCACAATTTACACAAAAACTAGTTTTGTTGAACTCTGTTTTCCAAAAAATAATCTTCAGCAGGTTCAAATGACAGCAGCTGGAAACAAAAATAATTGACCAAGTTTCATCTTATTGCAAATTATAACCATTGACTTTGTACAAGCGTGAGCAGAACCATGAAAAAGTTTGTATTGGTTTCAAGTATACAGTGGTGATGAGCCATCCTGATGCAATTCTCTTATCAACACTTCTCTGGGCCTGCAGTAATCGAGGACGTTGTTTCCATAGGAAATAACAGGAACCTGAAGTGACAAGTGGTGCCAACCCATAGGAACATAGATCACCAGCTTCTTCCATCACCATCACCGCTGTGTACTGGCTTCTTGTGATGATTTATGACCCATTAACAAAGTATTAGGGATGGGGGAAGGAAGAAGGGGTGTCCGTAAGAAATGATTTATTCAAAATTAATTTAAAACATCACATTTAAAATGTCCCAGCACATTATCAGAAACATTTATAAAATGCTAACTCTGCCATGTGTCTATGAAGACATTGTTTGGAAAAGAAAGAGTGAGAGATTCACTACGGTGTCGCCCTTACTTCTTTGCACGCGCAGTTTATGCCAACGGCTCTCTTAACCCGCAATAAGTTATAAAGCTGTACAGCTGAAATCAGATCGGATGTTTACTTCCAACAGTGAAATGACTGGTTAATCTCAATATTAGTGCACAACAATGTGAAAAGCTGTCTGCTGCTTCTTGTTTCAGCAACAGTATGTAAAAAGGAAAAAAAAAAGAAAAAAAAAAGGCACTTTTTGGCTGGTTGTGCCTTTAAACTTGGCAAATTTATCTATTCTCTGGAGGTACCCAGGCACTCCTTAAGATGTCCCCCATTTCTGTGCATGTTTGTTTATAGAATTTCTTTTTAAAGTAAGGCAGAATCCATAAATAAAGGCAAAAAGCAGTGCAGAAAATGTGACAAACGCAAAAATGTACAAAAGATGAAGTTAGTTGGCACAACAGAAGCTTGTAACCAGAGCTAGAAATCACTGAACTGCACTTGACATGGAAAACAAAACTGTGCTCAAATCATCCCAACTGGTTTCCAGTTGTTTATGAGCAAATCAAAAGAGCTGTGATATTTTAAACGTTGCCTAGTCAAGTGAAAATACAAAGTCAAATAATTCTTTCCCCGTGTTAAAATTGCTATAAAATCTGCACAACAGTGTCCTCAACTCACTCAAGGAATTATTCAACATATACAACCAATACCAACTTTCTCAGTAATTTCAAAGCATAAGCAAGTGATTGCAGATCACATGATTGAGACTACATTTTATTCAATATGTCTCCAAAGGTTAAAAATATTTAATGAGTAAAACTGCAACAGAATTCTGTCTTAAAGTGCTTTTTTTCTTTTAAGCTACTCATTAACTTCTTTTTTTTTTTTAAATTCACCAACGTCCTTTAATAATAAACACTTGCATGCCTAGAGAACAACAGCTTTTCTTTCATTGCCCTTCCCAACTGCCTGTGGTTTTCAGAAGGGTACCAGAAAAGACGACCCATTCCAGAGCTCCTTGACCAAACCATTCTGTAAGGGATCACTCTCCTTACAGAGCAATCTTGCTGATCCTTCTCCTAAAGAGCTTTACAAATTAGCAGGGAGACATATTAAATACAGAAGTCCTTATGTAAACCCATTCTTTAACTAATATTTTACAATGAAATGTAAGTCATCACACATCTTTACAGAAATTTGAATATTCCTATTCAATATTATCAGAAAGATTAAAAATTTGCCCTCCATACATAAGGGCAGTCTGGTTTTGTTTTTTTTTTTTTTTCCTCCTGTATAAAAACCAAAAGAATTTTTTTGCAGCATCACAGAAAAGCAACAGTTTTACATTCACTCATTTAATGTTCACATAAAAATTCAACCACTAGCGTTTGTGTATTTGATAAAATCTTCTTGACAAAGTGTTTTCGGTGTCTGGACTGTCATAAGCTACTGCAGGTGAAGATGCAGTTTTCTAGAGCATTTATTGATCTGAAGCCTTTGTGGCTAAAAAAATGCTTTTAGCTTTCAGGGAAACAACCTCCTCCGGCAACGGCTCCGATCCTATAAAGCCACTTCTCTTCCAGACTCTTCTAACAGTATAAGCAACGGGACTCCAGTTTCAGTAGGTACCAGGTATTAAATGTTTGAGTGGATCTGTTCTTGTGTTCATAGGTATCCTTTACGGGTCAACATCATCAAGGTCACTTTTAGGCTCACCAATCATCATAGGAGACTCTGAGCCCTTTCAATACACACAAGGGATGGGGAGAGAAAGACACGGCACGTTATTTTTGTAAGCGCACAATTATTGTGTCTACATTCAGTGACGGTTCTGACCTGAGCCACGGGAACAAGCTGCCTAACAGAGCAACACAACAGAAGAGAAACACATCCTTATTGTTACCTGCTGCAGATGTCTCTCTCCATTCTCGTTGGCTGGACTACTTTCTGACCCGTTACTGCTTCCTGACTGATCTTTCTCATTCAGCAAGGCTGTGGCATAGGCCAGTGTGTCCTGAATTGGAAACAGTCCAAGAGAGCATCAGGGGCCATGGTGAGACCTTAATTTAATAATATTTCCCCCTCCTTCCACCCTCCTTTTTTCCAAGTTGATTTTGAAACAATATAGCTGCTGTAATGAGATAGCTGAGTCACCACAGGTAATTGTGAGGCATTGACTAATATCATTCAAGGGTTAGTTTTTTCAGGAACAGCCACAAGGTCTGGGCTTCTAAAGGAAGAAGGGTCTTAAGTGCACTGGAATATGCTAATGTTCCCAAAACCCAAGGTGCTAACTGAAAAGTAAAAAAGGAAATAGAACAAGTTTAACATCGTCTCCCAAGACTGACACATACCTGTGCTGAAATAGTACGCTGGAAGGTTTTTGCAGTTGATGTTTCATTGGATACGTTACTCTGTGGAGCCCAATAATGTTCAGACATCTGCACAAAAAGCCAAGAAAGCCATAAAATTGCTGTAAAGAGTTTTACATGTGTGAAGGCTCATCCACTTGTGATGGCAGGTGAACTAACAGGTTTGGAAAAAGCTTCCTGAAGCCTTTGGCAATGAGCTGGAGATCTAGGGCATAGACAGGTGTGCATTTTTAATGCAGGCAGAACAGTTAGAGAGGCTATTGCCCCTCAACTGAAAACTAGCAACCAACTGTCTTTATTTGGTAACAGTACATGTGTGCATGTTACTGGGTGCCAGCTGAAGAGTCATGGATTCAGGGTTTACATGAGCCAGTACAAAAGTAAAAATGGGTGCAGCAGGATGGTCCAGACCTGTCAGTTCGCTGTGTTTCAAGAGAAGAGTGGCAACAAGTTGTGCCAGCTGCAGTGCAAGCATCTCACCAATTCTGATGCCAGGGTTCAGTACACTACTAGTTTATGTCTCCAACATCTGCCTGGCAGCAGCTGTCAGGACAGAAATTCAGCCTGCAGCTGGGATACTGTCGTGTTGTACATGTAGAGCTGGGAGACTGAGCATGGTCCTGCTTGACTGTAAGCAAACCTGGTCCGATTTTGCTGAGCTTTAGGTTTCCAAAGTGTCATGGAGTGTTTAAAGATACATTGGCCAACCTATGTTAAGTTTAGAAGGAAGAACAAAACTACACGTGGGAGGAAGAAGTTGTATCTGCCAACAGCTATGTTTTGTGCAAAACTGCAAAGATTCTTTAAGGAATCCACTCATTTAGGCATTCCCTTGCATCAACACACAGCCAAAGGAAAACTGCTTTTTTTAAAAACGTGAAATCTTCCAACACAAATACAAGGTCACTGAAAGCTTCCCACATAGCAAGGAATAATCACTACAACCATTCACACTTGGTTTTATTGACTGTACACACATCTATGCCTGAAACATGTGGGGGCCTACTGAAGTTCTTGCATGCATCAGATTTAGCTGCATCCAAACTGTCCTTGTAAAAAATGAAGTCACTCGTATTTTGTCTTTAGGGTCATGTCAGAGAGCCATATAGAGGATGGAGATTTTATAATTCTCATTGTCAACAAAGAGACAGTTTCTCTGTAAAGTTACAGCCAAATTACCTTTTTCTGTAGCCACTGCACAGCCCAACTCCAGTGGTGGGAATTCTCCTTGAAATAATCTTTTGCAGTAGGGCACCTTGGAAATTGAAATTATATTAATTAGTCACGAACAAAGCATTCTGGCAAACTTAAAAAAAAAAAAATCCAGACTTCTCTCTCTTTGTGCTGCTGCCCTCTGTGTGCACTGTTACCACTGCAACCTCTGACTTAAACTGTACAGCCCTGTTAGTAACTGAATTGGCAAGAACAATAAGGCCTTAGCAAAGTTTACACAAAGTAGTCTACTACAGAGATCAGAATTATGCTTTATTGGGACATATGCCAAGTTCTAGACAAAGAGAATTTAGGAATCATAATATTTCAAAGATCTGGGACAGTTTCCTTACATTCATCTTGGTCTTAATGCTAGGCTCCTGCTCTACAGAATGTAGCTGACCTTTGCCTTTATAAACAGCAATCATCGGTTGTTATATGAGAAATCCATCTCAGCTGCTAATCAGTAAAGATTTCACTTCATATTGACATAGGTACTACCGAGACCTTTGAGCACCACTTATATCACAGTAACAAAAGATAAAGCTGATCAAAAGTAGAAAGAGTAGCTGCCTAAATAGTCCCTGAGCGGCCTAAGGTAGGGATGAGTTAAACTCTGAAACCACTTTTACTCACTTCTGAGCCAAAGTAACAAGGAACTTGACACACTGGTAACAACGGCTGCTGTCCACGTGGTTGCTGTGGTGCATCAAGGCTGTGGAGAGAAACACAGGGATTAAAAAACACAATTCAGATTTCTGGGTACCAGCCAGACTGAAAACATAACAAAGATGAAGCTAAAATTCTAACTTAGGTGGTAGAAGTTACTTCTACAGATGCTAGCATGAGTATTCGTTGTTAAACACACTGCTGTACTACTGGCAGTTTTGAGTACTTCTACAACTCCATTGGATTCAAAATAGATCAAAGTGAAAATGCAGTAATTCTTTCAAATGTGGTACCTGAATTTTAAACAGTCCTCTTCTAGTGCAGTTATTTTTCCCCTATAATCCATTCTATATTAGATAATTGCTGTGAATCACAGAATCACAGAATATTAGGGATTGGAAGGGACCTCAAAAGATCAACTAGTCCAATCCCCCTGCTGGAGCAGGAACCTAAATGAGATCACACAGGAAGGCATCCAGGTGGGTTTTGAATGTCTCCAGAGAAGGAGACTCCACACCCTCCCTGGGCAGCCTGTCCCAGTGCTCTGTCTTCCTCACTGTAAAGAAGTTTCTTCTCAAGTTTAAGCGGAACCTCCTGTGTTCAAGCTCACACCCATTGCCCCTTGTCCTACCATTGGGCATCACTGAGAAGAGCCTGGCTCCATCCTCCTGACATTCTCCCTTTACGTATTTATAAACATTAATTAGGTCTCCCCTCAGTCTCCTCTTCTCCAAGCTAAAGAGACCCAGCTCCCTCAGCCCTTCCTCAGCAGGGAGATGCTCCACTCCCTTCATCATCTTGGTGGCTCTGTGCTGGACTCTCTCCAGCAGTTCCCTGTCCTTCCTGAACTGTGGGGCCCAGAACTGGACACAATATTCCAGATGTGGCCTCACCAGGGCAGAGTAGAGGGGGAGGAGAACCTCTCTTGACCTACTAACCACACCCCTTCTAATGCACCCCAGGATGCCATTGGCCTTCCTGGCCACAAGGGCACAGTGCTGGCTCATGGTCATCCTGCTGTCCACCAGGACTCCCAGATCCCTTTCCCCTGCACTGCTCTCTAACAGATCATTTCCCAACCTATACTGGAGCCTGGGGTTGTTATGGCTACACCTATCTGAAGGAAAAAAAAAAATGTTTGAAACCCCTATAAATGTACCAGATCACCAACTTCCACCTGGATCAAAATTTGTAAAGCTAGAAGAATGTTTAAAGCTTCTTCACACAAAAAAGCACGGCAGAATTCAACAGCCATGAAACTCTTCTATGGGAGACTTGGGCAAAACCCCAGGGCCAGGAAGTTTTCTATACTGTGAATTCCCACATCTTTTAACAAAATTCTCTGACTGAGAAGCACAAAGATTTCCACAGAGCTGCCACAATCAGATTTGCTACTCAGTTGCTCTGTCCATAGCAGTCAGGGAAGAACACTGTACTGACAGCTCTGAAGTTGGCAAATAATTGCAGGGGAACTGCAAATTGTCAGTTTTCCTACCGTTGAAGTACAGCAGATGACTGAAGTTACAGCACTGGTGTACTACAAATTACACATAAACACCCAACTGAGGGCCACAGAAAACTATTATTTGCTAATTTCCTTCTTGGAGTAAAACTTGCCAATGTGATGGATAGGTCACAGTCCACGTGCAGTGAGACTGGATGCTCTTCAGTGCTGTTGCAAGGAAACTCCAAGATAAAACTACAAGTGAATAATTGCACCTCTGTAGAGGAAAAAGACTCATGTATTGCTCAAGTTACAGAATAGAATTGGTTCAAGTGAGACCAATTTACCCAGAAATAAAATAACCACTTGGCTATTCTCTTACACTGCAGCATATCATCTTCTACCAGCCATACATGGAAACTACTAAACAGAAGAGCACTGAATTATAAGAGAGAAATAAAGAACAAAGCTAAATATTCCTTCTCACTGAAACAGAATCCAAAATAATTTAAGGTGAAAGCCACAATCTGAAGCAGCTCCTCTCATTAACAGCTATGAAAGAGATCACAGAATCACAGAATGTCAGGGATTGGAAGGGACCTCAAAAGATCAACTAGTCCAATCCCCCTGCCAGAGCAGGAACCTAAATGAGATCACACAGGAAGGCGTCCAGACGGGTCTTGAATGTCTCCAGAGAAGGAGACTCCACAACCTCCCTGGGCAGCCTGTTCCAGTGCTCTGTCACCCTCACCAATGCTCAAGCTCAAGATGCTCAAGCTGCACTAACTCATCAGAGGTGCTCTTTGAGCATTATGTGGCTATCCTCGCATTTCTTTCGCACACAAAGCCTCTTCTGATTCACATGGAGTAAGCTCTCATCACTTCTGGGACTTTTCTGTTGCTTTTGAATGCTTTCTGTATCAAATGGAGAGACAACACTTTGTAGGAGCAGCAACAAACGGGAGCCACCTGTCAGATTTCGAGGCTATCCTGCAGTTATTATTAGCATCCTTCCACGCTGAACCAGTTTCTTTTTATGGTAATTAGGACGCTGACAAAACAAAAACATTGGCAATTTCTTGAGATATGTAGGAAATAAAAATTAACTTTTAAGGTTACAGGATTCATAGAGCTATTCTGTTATGTCAATGCAAGGTAATTCCCCCTGCCCCACATTACACATACACCCTGATCTGCTTCTTTTTTAAAAGAAATTAGATCTCTTGCCAACCTCTTCATTAAGGTTCCTTAATGTCACTTTTTAAGTACGTAAGTACCACTCTTCACTGACTGCTGTTATTGGAGATAATTAACTTTTCCCAGTTAAATTCCCTTCCAGTTTGCTGTTACTATAATATTCTAATGCTTATTTTGGATTTTCTTAGAGCATTTTATGGAGGGCAGTGGGGTGGAGTGGTGGTTAAATCAAATGTGTTGAATCATATTCCCTGAGAAGGAAAATAGTTCAGAAGGATTAGAAACTAGATGATATGAACCATCACCAACATAAGGGTCAGTAGGAGACAGGAGTGTTCACCCACTGGCTTACTTGCCTATTAATCCATTTTCAGTTTCAAAGGCAAATTTGATGCGCTCTACTTGTAATGGGTCTTCAATAACCTGTTGGTAAAGAAAAAGATCAAGGTAAGTAAGTTGTGTGTGGTATCTGCATCTGTTCTATGGAATGGTTTTAACCACCTCAACGTGGAAAACAAACAAGACTTGTGAAGTGTCATATATCACCGGATTATCAAGACAGTAATTTAAAAAGTAACAAAAACTCCAAACTGAAGGATTAAAAGATGGATATTGATACTGGCAATTCAGTCCTGACTTTTTTCATTATGCATTGATACAGATATCTATCCTGTAAAAGTCTTCAGCCTTCACCTACCAGTATCTCATGAAGCAGCTGGAATATGTTTTTCAGTTCATGAGGTGGAGCAGTTTCCAGTTGAGTCTGCGTGTAAAAAGTATAGTTACTTAGATAGTAAAATATGTTGATGATGCAAAGAATTACAAGACAGCTTTATAGATTTTTGAAAATTTGTTTAAAACAGTAAAAGCCCCCCCAGAACCCCAAATCCACCAGCACCCCCCTTACATCCAACAAACTGTACTGATTGTTCTGCAGATCCCAGTGCCATTCTAACCCACAAGACACAGTATGACCCAAACCTAGAAGAAACACCTATGCAAAAAGCTTATCTTGATTATCTCCCTACCTTAATGAAGAGTAGCACAGTAAAGGAAAAGTGCTCATTACAAAAGCAGCAGTACACCACCATCTCAATGAGAACCGACAGAGATCCAGTCAGCTCTCGTAGCGCGTACATCACCTAAAGGAAAGTGCAAACAATTTCAGATGTAGCCATACAATTATTTTTAAGTAAGTTTGTAATAGAGTGTTAGACTTTTCCAGGAAGGATGCAGATTTTCTCCCAGCACCTGCATGGCCCAGTGAGCTGAGCCCCTGCCCTCACAGCACTCCATTCAGCTCCTGCTGCCCACCTCCAGGGGGCTGGTCAAGTATGATCCACTTAGTCAAAGCAGTTCAAGTTAGCACCTCCGGCTGACATGGTAACTGACTGCATGGGTGCTTGCAAGATGTGTTCAGCTGCCTTTGCTAACTTTGTAAACTCTCAAACCAGACCCCTAAGTTTAGGGATATCCTAGAATAAGAAGGGGTCAAGAAGAAACCAAAGGTGCCTTCTTGTGTAGGCTCAAAATAACAACATCCTCCTCAGCTGGAGGTTTTTTAATATTCAGTGTTTTTCATGTAAAGATACTTCAAAGAAATCACATCAGACCAGCTCTTTGGTTCAAGCAGGGCAGGATTTAGAACAGATACCTCCATTAAGTAGGGTTTTCCTTCAGACAGGAATAACAAGGCTTCTACTTCTTCATGGAGCGTCAAAAGTGGACCTGAAGTAGTGATGCTTAGAGGTGGACGCTGCTTAAAGAGACCAGGAGCTATAACAGCAAATACAAAAACAATCCACTAATAAATTTTTGTTTGTTCTACACACCTTGAAGGCACTGCTGTTCATTTGGCATTGTGTAATCTCTAATGACATTCATCTAATCACACTGAAATGTCATTTACTTTAGTGACAACGCAGGCAAACGAACTGCAAGAAGGTCAAAGCGGTAAATTCATATTTACTATCAGTACTTTGAACTTTAGTTTCACTCCCAATCACTGTGGCACACTCATCATATTCAGAAAACTTATCATCCTTCTTTTACTTTATGATTTTTGACTGCCACCAACTCCAGAAACTTTTAACCCTCGACAGAAATCAAATTATTCTTTTTAAAAGACAATTAATTCTTTTAAAAATAATAATTCTTTTTAAAAATTATTCTTTTAAAAAGACATTTCCTCCTTCAGGAAATGGAAGATCTCAACTTATGCCTTTATTATCTTTATTTGGATATTTCTGCCTCTTTTAAGAAATATCTAGGGGAGTATTTCATTGCTTGTTATTCAGCAGCTCAGTCTAAACACTCCCCTTCAGAGTAGCAAAAGGCATAACAAATCTAAGCAAAATACAGCCCGTTAGGCTGTCATTGTTGTTCAGCCAACAATGACACAGCTCGATTCACTTACACGAGGAAAGACCTTTTAGGGATATGGAGGAGGGGAGAAGGCACAATAATGTTAATATCAAAACTTCTCCCCTCTTGAGTTCCCATAATACTATCTGTTTGCCACAGTCTCTTGGGATATTTACAGCAAAATAAAAAGTAATTGAACATATGCTAATTATGGCCTTAAATTCAAAGTTATTGTACCTTCCTCACTGATATTAAGTTATTCCCATCAAAATAATTGAAATGCAAAGTCACCAAAAGGCAAAACCGCAATTCTTACCAACGTTTCTTTGCGAGGAGACGTCAGAGTGCAAAACAAGTAGTGCTACAGTATTGTGAAGATATCCAAACTCACGTGCTTGTGCTGAACTCCACCTGCGATTCTGCTTAAGCCAAATGAGATTTGTTGACAATATTATTACCAAAAACATGATGCTCACTTCCACCAAAACAACTATTTCCACACTAACAACACATAGGTAGACTAAGACTTGTATGAAATTTACAGAATAATCCAAGGATTAGGCTATCCTACCATGTGAAAAGTATTTATCCATAATTTAACCACAGACGGACAAACTACAGCACAACACGTTAGGTAAATTTTACCTGGTTACTCTGCCGGTTGGGACCAAGGAGAAAGTTGATCATGTGCCTCAAAGCAGAGTGTCTGAGAAGAAGACTGCTAGCCCTTATACCCTGCTGTTTAGACAACAATAAAAAGTTACACTCCTGTGCAGGTAAAGAATTAGTGCTCTACAGAACAAAAGTAAAATGCACAGGCTAAACATTGCATTTTCTACTAAAAAATAAAAATAAAAATCACACAGATCAGGAAGGTACACCTTTAAAAAGCTGTCTCATTATATAGAGCACATTATATAAACTGGAATAGAATCAGCATATGCAAAGTAAGTGTCATATAAAAAAAACCAACTACAACAACAACAAAAAACTTAGGAATAGAGAGAAACTATACTGGGGTGAACAGTACAGTCCAGCCAATTATTCTGCTTCCCATAGGACAAAAATCCTGAACACTGGATTTTTTATTTTTATTTTATTTTATTTTTTTTTTTTTTAAGAACAGCCAAGAACACTACCCCAAAACACAAACCCCAAAATTCAGACTCTGGAAATGACATCTTTAATTGCTATACTTTATGGATACATTTTTGTGTGATTTTATCCTAATCCAGTGTTGAAAGTAATTTACTTTTCAAAAAAAGAAAAAAAAAGAATACTCTAATAAAAGTTCTGGAGAAGTTCCACTCTGCTGCTTAAAACCTTCTATGAATATGGATGACTAGCTGCTTTACTGTTGTCCTTTGAAACTAAAGTAGCATGAAAAAGCAATGGCTTCTTACCTTCTGTACAAAGTTATTGAATAGCAAAAAGTACTGAGCACAGTTTTTACAGTTTTCAGGTACATCTTTATCCAGTAGAGCAAGTAGCACCTCCAATAATTGATGTAGACTTTTTAACTGTGAAAAAAATTATTAATTTGAATGTAAAGAGTCGTCTACTGATTAAAAAACAGTGTTTCACATATCAGAATTAAGGTATAGTTAACAAAATCATGTTTATGGTCAGACATGCTTGCTGTGATGAATAGTTATAGCTAACAGAGGATTGCAGCCTCCCCATTTTTAACTCTTCTGAATGAACTCTGCAGCATTAACTAGGACAGTCATGAAAGCATTGGCCTGGATGTAACTTGCTCAAAGAGGTGGAACTCAGCAGTTACATAAATTTGCAATATTTTTAAAGCAATTCAAATTACTCCTCAGAGTGAACTGATATTCAAATATTCCAGTCATTACAGCAATGCAGAACAAACCAGATTAGAAGTAAACTGTCACTTGAGGTCTCAAGTACTATCACACTCAACCATGCAAAAAGTGATGTTAGTGGTTAGTTTGCATCAAGGCAAACTACGTGTGGGAGATAATGTATTACAGCTCAGCTAACAAATAGCGACTAACAGCCAACAGGAAGTAAAAAAAATCATCAAACTACATTGTAAACATTCAATTCCCTACTACTGTATTCAGTTTGTAGGATCTCATAGCAATCCTTCCTCTAAATATGACAAACTTTATTAACAGAAGCCAATACAACAGTAGTGCCTGCCATCCATGACACGGGATGGAAAAGAATAGATAGATCCCAGAAACTGGATAGCAGAAACATTCCATCACATCAAATATTAAAATCTGTCATTTAAAAAAATTCTATCAGACTAAACAAGATATTTAAAAGTCCCCACTGACAGCCTACAAGAACAGGCCAGAACAAAGATAACACATCTGTCTGAGTTCTCTTAATACAAATGATTTGGTTCAGGTATTCCAAGGGAAATAGGTAAATCTCAAACATTCTACAAATGACTCCTTTTTCACAAATTTCCTGCTGGGTTTTCTTTAATATCAAGGTCAACAAAACGTAAGAAAGCTGGACTTCCCAAACTCACTTGCCAAGATTTTCTAATAGAAAATTAAACCTTTAACAATAACCATAATTATGGTCTCTGGAACAAGGTAACTCAGTTACTACTGCTATAGGCTTCTGACTGAGTGAGGAAGGAGAACCAGTTAAAATTAAGTTGATATCTGGAATCAGAAAAAGATAATAAATCTTAAGAAAACACTGTTTCCAAACTATTAAAAAAATATGTGGTACCAGTTTATAAGACAAGCTGAAATCAGGTAGAATTGTTTATAAGTAATACTTTGAACTTAAATTCTGAGAACTATAGCAGCAGGTTGTCATCTCCTAGGGTAGGGACAGACAAGCACTAACCTATTCATGAAATGAAGAGCTACAAGCACAATCAAGACAAGAGCTTTTCACCTTGTCACTTACAAATCACACAGCATTGTCTGCAAACACAGAAAGAGCCACTAGGTAGAGACAACCAACAGGATTATTGGTGAGAGGTGACACTAACCTTCTCCTGATAAAGCAAGGCACTGTCGAGGGTCTTTTCAAGAATGGTGGCTACAGCAACTCGCACCTCCCTCACACTGCATTCCAGGAGGAAAGTCCTGGAAGATAAAAGGTGAAGCTGCAAAGATAACTGGAATCAACATGTACACATGGTTACTATGATTAAATGTGTGGTGTTTATTATTTTAAAAAGGGTCACAGTCCAGATCTTTCTTGTACTGTACTTCTGTGAATAAGCTTTAACTCGCTTTCCTGCTATCCTGCTTGTCACTAGTAAGGCCTATAATATTACTTCATATTTATTCATTCAAGTAACAAAAAATCTAAAACTAAAAGCTATCATAGGATCCTCTCTGTCAATGCAACTTCAAAGAACAATTTTTATTTACATTGACATAGCTCTCCAGGTGTGTCAGTTCTCCAAGAATTTGTCGTAGGTGTTTTCAAAACAACTATTAGCTGATCTTGAGCTCAGCAAGAAAAATTCTTTCCAGTTTAACTGTGATCTTTGTCAGCTAAGTGTGTAACTTACACCTTACCCCAAACACTTTCACCATGTTCTCCTTTCCCACCACTTGAAGTGACCAGAGAAACTTAAACACATTCCAAGGCACTCCACTGAATTAAACATCTGTATCCTCCTCCATGTATGCTGCATTATTTTATTAGCTTTTCAGAATTACTCAGAAAGCTGCACAAAAAGAGGAAATACTAGAAATAAAAACCTAAGTGATTGTCTAGAGTGCCCATTTAAAGAATGTGCAGTCAGCTCTTTGGGAGTACATCAGTAAAGGCCAGATCATGTTATTAGGAAGCTTTATCCATATATGAGACACAAAACACCCAAGACAGTTACCAGTACTTACTTTACAAGCTCCCGGCCCTCTGGCCCAACGAAATATTCAACCAACCACTGACAAGCATCAATGCTTTTGGAGAGCAGTGCATCTATGGTGGCAATCCATTCTTCTGTATCAGCCCTTCAACAAAGTGGGGACAACTGTCAGTAATGGGAGAAAAAAACACCTCCAAAACCCAAGCTGTGTTTCTTGTTTGGCAAATAGAAATAATTTTTACTTTAATTGAACATACATTAGATGGTTTAAGACAAAAACACTTAGAGAAGTATTTTGGAACAACTTTAAATCCATTAAAGCATTTCCATAACAAATCCACTACTACCAAAACAGTGGAGAGCTGGGAGAGGCAGCAAACTGCTAGGTTATTCACAATCCTCCTTCCTCTCTCAGATTTATTTGCTATGGGATTCCAATGCAAAGCAGAAATGTATTGCTACTCCTGTGAGCATCTATACCACCTGCAGTATTTCAAGGTGCTGTAGGTATGACAAGCATGAAAACCTCAGAGTATGTTGTTATAGAGTACCCAGAACAATGCCTTACCTGAGTTTCTTCTTGGTTCGGAGATAGGTTTGGAAGAGGAATTGGACTGCCAGCTGTAAGCTCACCTTTGCCATGCAGGGATAATAAGGATGCTTTACTTTAGTCTGAAAGAAATGTCAAATTTACCTCTCATCAGAAGCATGCCTGCGGCACATATGCTGTCTCTTAAACATACCAACATGTTCTATTCAAGTGTTCAACCTACTTCCTTTGTAAAAAATAAAACAAAGCATTTTTTCTGTGCTAAAGCCAGTCTCCAGTAGTGACTATGCTAGTCAACAAACATGCTAAAACAAGAACAAACGTGCTGTAAGGCCCACTGGATCTGTGAATTTAATAAATGGTTTGCTTACTATTCCATTTAGAAAAACTTAATTAGTAAACTGTATTTCCAGTGAAAGTCTCTCAACTTTGTGGTGACTAACATCAACTTTTGGATCTTCCATACAGAGAGGAGTTTTTGTCCCTCTAGAGCTCAGTTTGCAGTATTAAAAAAAAAATCTGTGTGCTATTTCATAAATTTTACTATGGCACAGTGACATTTCTCCCACTACTAAAACAGGAGGCTGGAGTCTGCTTTGAGACAGATGTTATCAGCATGAAAAATTATTGGAGACAATTAATTGCTCAGCTGGAAAAGCAAAATCATGTCAACCCTTCTCTTCCAGTTTTCCTGGTTGTGATCCAAATAGCTTCCATGGCCCTTTCTACCCAACATAGAATATTTCTACCAAATACTTCAAGATTAAAATCTAGGTACTTACAGCATTCAGTGAAGCTAATGACAGAACAAAACTGAAGTAGTCACTACTGTATACATCCCTGTTCTTCATAAATTTCAAGTTTTCATCTCTCACCATCTGTAAAAGTAAAATAAGGCAAAAAACGATTAAAATGTTCTCAAAGTACATTTCTCTAACTAAAACTGCATCTTTTATGTAAATATGTGTGGTGTTTAAAAAACAATGTCAGACCTATTCTGTTCACGCTTGAATCCCACTTCAGTGGAGGGGAAAATACATATAGGAGACTCAGAAGATTTGTATACAACCAGTAATTTTCTACTTTAAATTTCTACAAAACACAATAGAACAGATGAGGAGAAAAGAAAGTTGCTGATAAGTTCTATTTTTTGCTTGCTTTTAATAAAAAAAGCCAAGAGAACATCCTTTTGCCTGCAGTTTCTTCAAAGCAAAGAATGACGGGTCAATTTTGTGAGAAGGGACAGCAAAACTTAAAATAATGTATCACTAAAGAGCTTATTAATAGCTTTATGTCAGAACCCAGAATTATTTTCTAGCTTTGTTTTCAAGACGGGAATCACTTCAAGGCCACCTTCAAAGTTACTGTGTTCCTCTCACTATGTCCTTAAATTTCACATGAGTAGGATTCAGTTGGCTCTTTCAGAGTGCTCTATCTACCTGATATATCCGCACAGGCATTTTCTCCACAAAAAGTCCCTTTTTTTCTCCTTTTCGAACCAGCTTAGTCAAAATGGAGAGGCGGTCACTGTTGGGCCTGTGGGGTCGAGGTGATGACTGGGGTGAAATTTCTGGTGAAGATGGAGCAGATCTGAAATATATAGAAGCTCAAGGTGAATAATGAAATCATAGAATCATAGAATGGTTAGGATTGGAAGGGACCTTAAAGATCATCCAGTTCCAACCCCCCTGCCAGCAGCAGGGACACCTTCCACTAGACCAGGTTGCTCAAAGCCTCATCCAGCCTGGCCTTAAACAATTCCAGGGAGGGGGCATCCACAACTTCCTTGGGCAACCTGGGCCAGTGTCTGACCACCCTCACAGTGAAGAACTTCTTCCTAATATCTAATCTAAACCTGCCCTCTTTCAGCTTAAACCCATTTCCCCTTGTTTTGTGATCCTATGACAAATCTACAGTTCAAGTTTAAAATATCATTAGAGCCAGTATAATCTTAGGGAAAATTTAGATGACAGTCTAAATACTTCTTGAGGCTGTCAGTCAGCTTGAGTTTCTTACTGCGATAGTGACAGCAGTATGGAAGAGGAAATTATAAAAGCAATAAAAGACTATTCATTAAGCAGCTTAAAAATCGAAACAACACAACAGAAGGGTCAGCATACTTGTTTTCAAACAGGAATTACTCAGCTCTTAGTTCCGGAGATAGGGACTAGATATCAACATAAGAGAAACCTTTACAGACACAATAGGAACTTACAATGAGAGGTCCTCAGCTTCTTGACGCACGACACTCACTCGACTTTTCTTTGGTAAGACTGGAGAGTTCTGATCAGACACTCTCTGGTAAAACAGCATGTAGGCATTCCAGTAGCGGCGACGCACATCAGGGTAAGGGTTAGCTGATGGGAGAAAAGGCATTCGATGAAGGCCTTTGAAGGCTTAGTACCTTTTTCATTCCTACAGGGAAGTGAAATTGGGTGTGCAAGTAGTATACACCGTGGCAGTATGAAGTTATTTGTCAGATCAAAACATCAGTCTCGGTTAGTGAATAAGGAAAATCTGAATTCTAAAATATTTTTGCAAAAAGAACATGTATTTAAAAAAAAAATAATTATCAGAATTATGAAAAAAGTTGAAACATGTCTGGAATTAATTCCTTAAAGCACTGAAAACTTTAACTATATGATGCCTCACCATGTTCTATGCACAGTCATTTTCACTAGGCTACTAAGTCTACAAAGTGCTGGATAACAGTGAATATGGTTCAATTAATACTAAGCTGTATGTAAGCTGTTATGTCCTTCAGTAAACACAAGCCCTCAGGAAAAAACTGCTTTTGAAGGATTATTAGACCAAGTCACTCAAAGTAGACATAATAGACTGAGCTCTACCTGTACTGAGACCACTATGAAATATAAAGCCACTGTAAATCAATCTGTACATCTGCTTACATTGATCATAGACTTTAGGTCTATATTCTCCACCAAAACATTCATATTCCAAGGTTTCATCAGTTAAATCAAATTCTTCGATGACGGTGTCATTAAATTTATACCACTTCCCTTTTCCACATCCTCTGTAACCAAAACAGAACAGAAACAAAGTTATTTGATTGTCTAGTAAAAAAAACAAACCACCCTGAATACCCCAGAAACGACAACCCTGAACTCACATTTGCTTTGACAGTAAATAGAAAGCTTAGTTCAATCAAAGTTACACTTAAAAAAAATAAGCTTGATTAAAAATACGAGAAGCACATCATCTGCAACTAAGTGTCATAGGAAGCCCTCAAGTTGCAATACAAGGCACGTAAGAATTGCTCAGACTTTTATGGTGTCTCATATTATTGTGTTATTAACACTCACAATGTTGGGTGTCCAGAAAGGGAATAGCACTTCCAATAGAGCTCTGAATGGTTCACCACATCTTCCCAAAAAAGTAGTTCTTAGACTGCTCTCAACCCCCCCAGGCAAATCTTGGCCATTACCTCCTGTCCTTTATAAAGGAGTAGTAGTGCCCTGCATGCGCCTGGCCACTGTGAACTATCACACCAACAAGCTCATAGTTTTCTGTAGGGGCAACTTTCTTCCTTGGGGAGCCTCCACCTCCTTGATCTGCATTTCTACCATTGTCCCCCACTTCCGAGGATGAGTCCTGGCGAGCCATCCCTGATACAGTGTAAGGTTCCATGTTCAGCATCCAGGGAAACTGTTTGAAGAGATATTTCAGATTAACTGAGCAATTATACTGTGTACATACTTAGTGTAATTTTATGAGAATTGTATTAATACTTCCCACACTGGGAACACCAAAGGAAAACATGGCACTTCAACTTTTTATCCTTATGATACAGAAGTTAAATAAAGTGTCTTTACAGAGGTTTGTCCTCTTGCTTTCTGAAAGGACCCCAAGAACGTTGCAGAAAGGAAAGCTCTAAGGAAAAATACTTATTTTCTGTAGCATGATCATGTTGTGAGTGTACCACATACTCAAAATCCCTGTATCAAAATGTGAGGGAAAGAAGGAAGAAGGAATAGGAAGAGTGAGAGTCCACTTCACGAAGGGGAGACGGGGAGGGGAGATGTGCCATACAGAAAAGTTTCTTACCCTTATTTGTTCATCATATTTAATAGAACGTCCGCTCTCCCAATCAAAGCCAAATCTCATCAGGTGAATTACCAACAGGCTAGGTAAGACCTTAATGCACGTGCGCTTCACTGTAGTTCTCTTAAAAAGAAAAAAGGATATCACCTCTATCTATATAGCTCCAGCATTCTGCAGTACTCCTCTAGAGATGCCCAATTCCAGCCATCTTGAACTGATGCACAACACAGCCACGGGAGACAGGATGGCCACGGGGTGACTTTAATACGTACAGATAAAGTACAGCTGCAGCTATTTGTGTTTGTGCAGAGTTGGGCTGGTAAGTTACAGAACCATTTTACCATCTTGCCACCCCTCCAAATGTTCAGTCTACAATATGAGTTACAAGGAATGAAGAATGCTATCTGCATGGATTTATGGATTTAACCTTTTGGTTATTCCAAATGACAAAAGTTCTTTGTCTTCAACATAGAAAGAGTAAGCAGTATCTAAGCGTGGCTTCTATGACCATGTAATGCTTAAGAAAATACTAAGCTACAACCAAATCTTTTTCATATACATTAAGAATCAATACCTTTTCTTTGCACTTTTCACAGTAGTATGCATTGCTTCCTTCCAGAACTTCTCCTCTAACAAACTGATCCAATGATATTTCCAGACTTTGACATGAAGTCACACCTAGGTTGAGAGCCATGAAGGCTTCCTCGCGCTCATACCTAAATTTAAGAAGAAAAATAGTCAAGGCATTGACAGAGTAGAACCTATCCAATCTGCATTAATGAGATATATGCTTAGGAAAGAATATTGCATTTGCCCCATAGCTATCAACAGCTGTGATGCTCACAGATGCATGTTTGTTCTACCTTCTTGTGCTATTTTGACTTACTTATTTTAACAGTTATGGGAGCACATAACTTGGTAACTAATGCACTAAATTTAACATTACCTGTGAGGACAGTCCTTGCAGATCTTCTGATCAGAGAAGATACCTTGAAAAGTATTCTTGAATATTTGGTCTCTTCCTATTTTCTGTTGGAGATGTAAAGTTAGACATCAGTTGGATATATTGCAGAGTGAACGATCAAGAAAGCAATATGAATTTTAACATTCTGAATACTACATAGTTTATAAAATAAGCTAAATGACTCTCTGCCTTCTTTCCTGAATAACAAAGGAGAAAGATAGAAATGGTACCAAGAAGATGCATGTAAACAAATAAATCCCTGAGGTTTTTACCTTGAGGTACTCATCCATTTGATCTATAAGACTGGTGAAGAACTCATAAGCATCCTGTTGCTCTCTAACATAAAGTTCCTTATTCCACATCTTGAAAATCTGTAAAAGTATAAATATATAAGAAAAGGTGGTTGTTCCATATACATATCACTAAAGAAAGTGATTTTTTAAAAGAAATATATTTTCTTCACATGTTTTGACTTTTTGAAGTAGAACTTACTTTATCTCTAGAAATTCTGCAATGAGAAAAGGCTGAATAAATGATTACTTGTTAAGTAGGAAAGCTATATATTCTAAACAAAAAGACATAATACCTTCCAAAAGTTCTCAGGTACATAATACTGTAGCTTGCTTTCCATCAAGTGACCAAAAAGAGATTGAACTTGATAGAACACATTGTCATCTGGATTGTCTGTATCATCATCAATGGAAAGCAAGGCCTGGAAGGAAATAAATAACACTATTAAATTGGTTCTTGGCAAAATTATTACTGTAAATTGTCACGACACACAGCACAAGTTCTAACATATATTTACTGTGTGTATATATTTATGCACATGCACGTACATACACAGTTTTATTTTTTTAAAACAATTCATTTACAAACGGTGCTAAGATGAACTTGTAGTTCGAGTGACAGTAATTACAAAAAGAGAACTTTACTGGACATTGAAATAATTACCTCTGGGAGACCAGGCTGCATATACAGCTGCTGGAAGACAGCATTCATGTAACAAGTAGCACCACCATTCTTCAGTCCCACAAATCCTGAAATGGAGCGACTATCCACTGGTGGAAGATACTAGAATGACAAACACATTTTTAGTCTCAGTAAGTTAAAAGAAGCATTAGACTCCAACAGCATATTGAAGCTTTTATAATCACCTTTACATGAGCTGTTACGAGAAATTTAATGGAAAACCAGGAATGTACATTCTGAAAGCGCGCAAAAGCGCTATATTTGGTCATTTACATATTTAACACTTTGCATAAAATGTTAAAAATAGCCTAGAATGTATCTAAATAAAATTGGTGATATTTAGGAAACACTTCTTTCTTATCCAGATAATAACTGACAAAGACTCACAGGAGTATTTGCTTCTGAGAAGGATTAAAAGGGTCTGCATTTACTCTTATCTGCTTTTTGTCATCTTAAATTGAAGACCATGGAAATTTCATGAACGGAGCAGTTAAGTAGATCATACACAGTACTCCAAACCACACTAATACAAATCAAAAAAGGCTTCTTGCTTACATCAAACTCCTTGGTAAGTGCAGGGTCACACTGGTGATGCATAGAAAGCAGCTCTTTTGTAATAAGCTGGAGATTGGAAGGTGAACTATCAGCCAGCATTACTAACACTTCATAAGCAGCTAATCGGCTATCTGCTGTACTGCACCTAAAAAGAAAACCACAGTTGAGATCTATTTTGTAGATGACTCAATTATTTCTAATTCCAGAAAGCCATATTACTCAGAACAAGTGACAATTAATGTTCAGAAGAAACATTTTAAACGATAAAACACTCCTGAGTGATTGCAGAGTGCTGTTTTTTCTTTCTTGGGGAAGGGCAACAGGGAAGAAAAGAATCAGAAGAGCAACACCAGAAACACTCCTTTAAATAAGCCTCCCTTACTGACACGGAGACAACTGCTGTTAACATTCAATAGCAAGGAAAAGTAGTTGCCCTAAAAACACAATACAGAATTGGTTGTATGTCTGAGGACAGACAAACAGATACTCTCTGTCACTGTAACACTGATGGAGATATAATGATTTATTTACAGGGAGACAAACTTTGACAGAGTTAGACCAGATAACTTGCTGCAAAAGGCGACCTTAGACCTAAGCTGTGCTAGACCAGTACAAAACACTTCTACTTAGCTCTTTTTAATGGATCATCCAACACACTAGCCCTTTCTTCTAAAGGCCAAAGAAAAGGCTTTATTTACTTTAAGCAAAAGAAAGAGCATGCTTGAGATGAACTCCAAGGGAGCAAAGCTGGAACAAAACTCTAAGGTGTAACAAGTCTCATTCAGTTCAGGGGCTGCTAAATGCTCCATTGGAACCTTTTTAGGGCTTGTGGAAAGACAGTGCAGATGTACCTGATTCAACTCTAACACCAACTAGTCAGTGTAATGTAAGCAATCCAGCTGCAGCAGCACAAAACTCCACATGAGCTAATTTACCCACCCCTTGAGATATTGTATGGCAATAACTGAAGGCAGGTGTGACTGGAAAGAGAAAGCTCTTTTTTTCCCCATTTGATATATTCTGGGCTATTATCAGCTATCTCAGGTGCAAGGGGACCTGCTCAGCATTAGCTTTTTACAAGAGGCAGTTCTTTTGAATGGAAAAAGAAAACAGTGGAGCCTTTGAGCTTCTCATTTACAAAGGACTCGGAAAATTAATTTCCTGCTCATGCTCCAACTTCCCAAGCAATGATGAGCTAAAGGAGTACTCTTTGGACTCATGAAATCAGCACTCAGTTGCGCTTGCAGTTCGTCATTGATCTAACAAACAAACCACAGAAAAAGAAAAAACCACAGACTTCAGAAAAAGCAAAGATTTTGGTCACACAAACACTTCCAAAAATACTATTTGGAAATATTTGCTTGTGTAGCAAATGTAGAGAATTGGAGAAATGCTCCAACACTGGTATTAAATCCTAGTATCTGTAGCCTCAGTGTGACATTTGCATTCATGAGATCTAGGACAAAACCCAACATAAACAAAAAAATTTTTACTTTGGATGAAAGTCTTGCTGACTGATTGCAGCGCTGCCTGCTGGAGAATGGCTGTTCAGAATAATCCTGGATGCTCGGAAGAGGAAATCATCCAACAATGGCTTAATCAAAGATGAACCTGTAACACAGTAATCCACATCAATAGTTAAATACTTACATTACCATGGCAAATGTCAAAAGGTTGGTCCCTAACAGCAAAATCACTTAATAGTGCCATATCAACAAAAAACCACATCCAAATATGTTATCAAATGGCAAAGGTACAACAAAGGTACTGCCAAAATTACTCCTTATAGCTCTGTATTACTTCTACCAATGTATTATAATGTCTTCACACTGTCTACTGATGAAGCTGTTAGTGCTATGCAGAATTCACACTAGTCTAGTCACTTTAGAGTAAAAAGGAATACTTACCAACCATTTCCTTCTCTGCCCCACAAAGTGAAAGGAGAGTCTTGATGAGCCTCAAGTGTCCTGCTAACAGGATGTTATCAGCTTCACTGGTCTCACACTCAGCTGTGCGGTTGGGTTCAAAATTGTCCAGCCAGGTGATCTCATCTTCTAACATGGCAGCTGGGCTTATCTTTAGCTGTTCCATTTCTGATGCTGCAAAAGAAAAAGAGAACCAAGAAAAATTAACAGCTCTATAAATGTCGAATATAAATAAAAAGAATTTCAAACAGTTTGGCAGTGGTCTAGTTTCCCTTGCAATGTGCACAAAATATACCTTCCACATTTCACTTTCCAAGAGGAGTGAGCTGCCTTGTTACTGAACACCCAGAGCAGTCCATGCCAGGCATTACACAGGACAGCCAGCATGCTGGCAGGTCACATCGAGTTCATAGTGCAGTAACCCCTCTGTGAAGGCAATTCTACATCTTGTCTACACAAGGAAGATGTGTTTGGAAGCTGCAATCAGAATGGCTTGTGTGCCTGTACATACTTACATGTGAGATCATCCAGTAACTGACATCTCAGGTCAAAATATTCTGTACACTGGGACAAAAGTCTGAAACGGGTACAAATAAGAAACGTTTAATTTAAAATCAGAAACGTTTTTTTTAAGCAGTTGCTTTTAAGGCCTGTGTGCTCTGTCCATCTAATCCAAAACAGGACAGCTATCTAGGTATGCTTCTGCATGCACGTGCTGCAGATTTAAAACAAATTTCTTCCCAGCAGCTACTTCTGAATGTTATGAGTAACACTTAATCCTGCTTTCTACCTTCACCTCATAACAATTTTATTTTTCAGATGACGATAAAACAACATGTTTTAACTTCTCAGTTATTCCTCTATTCAGATTCCTCCAGAAATTGCTGTTTAAAATTACTGTTAAATTCAACAACTTTTGGCCAGTTGGGGACGAGTTAACAGGACTGATACCTACAGTCTTTACAGGTGTAATGGGAAACATAAGCAGTAAGAAATCAGGTGAAGTTATGGGTCCAGACATCACTGAAAAGGCTGGAGCCTTTAGGATTGCTTTCTGATCTGGATCTATGCAATACTGTAAAATAAATTCAATTTATTTATTTCACCTGATTTCTTGTGAATGTCACACATCCCATCACCTGTATGCCTCATGCAGGATTCCAGCCAGGTTCTGACTGCCATGACCACATCCAAAAGAGCAGGCCTATTTAGCAATTACCACCTCTTGAACGGGAAGTCAAATAAGCTGAACTATCAGAGTACATAGAGGAAGAGTTGTATCTTGAGAATTCAGCTTTATTTCCCTTCAATTTACATAATTCCAAAACCATCTGGGATGTGACACAGATGTCTACTTTTGACAGACTTGGCAAGTCCCTTGTGTAAGTTCCTAATCCCTGGTGTCTCAGAGCTTCTACAGTGCTACTCATTTAAAAATGGGATAGATGTGCTTCCTCAATAAACATGCACCTGACTCACCTCTGGTTGATTCCTCTCATGATGCTGGTTGGTGACCAAAGAGGCAGTTGAGCACCAAGAACAACGCTCAGGAGAAACTGGTTTGGCTTTTGTACATCTGGGTGAGCTGATGTGTCTGTCTGACTAAGGGTGTACAACTGGTCACAGGCAACACGACGAATCTGAAACAGTGTCATTGTCAAACACTAGCAGCTGCTCAAAGGTTGCAAAAAAATACACTTGTTATGTCAGAAATCTAACAGAAAAAACAGACATTGAAAAGCTTCTGTAACCCACACTAGGAGCTCTGCACCCGCCAGCAAGGGTTTCTCTACCAAGAGGGATTTAGCAATCCACTTTCATCCCCGAGCTAAAAGCTCTGATACTTTATTAAACACAGATTATAAATTCAGATCAGGGGGAAAAGATGCAGTGACTTAATGCAAAATGTATGAGATGCAATGAAATGAAGTAGAGCATGGCTTGAAAATCTCTAGATTTTGGAATTTTCAGAATAATCTTAAATCAGAAAGAATGAATTTTAGAAGGGTTCTGACCTTTGGAAGCCTTTGAGATGAAAGGTACTTGGAACTTTCCCTAAAGTACTAGTTTTACAGAATTTGTCTCACCAAAATGAGAGTATTTTCTTTAGACTAGCCACAGCACAGTCCAGTGCTGCATGGATTAAACAAGTCAAAGAATGTAATACTTCAGCATTTTCTATTAACACATCACTAGATACTGGAATTCCAAACAATTATACAAAGGTTATTCATTCAAATACAGGAAACTGTTGGAATATTTGTAACGATCAATTTTATATTGAAGACTATATTAAATGATGAAAGTGTACACATTTCAGAAATATAACATTTATCAAGTTTTCAGAGAAAGACCCTCACCTCAGCACTTGGTGATCCGAGCAGTATGTCAATGATGAAATCAGCAACACAAGGCAAATTGTAAAAAGATCCTGGAACAGAAGAACACCAGGCCATCTTTTTTAAAATAATCCTTTAAAGTCAGTCAGTTACAGTCTTGCATTAAAATGCCGTAGGGCCTAAAGGACATCCTCCATCAACACTGAAAAGTAGTAACAGCTATTTGCATATTTCCCCATCTCCTTCCCTCAGCAGATTGGTACCATATTATAAAAGCATTTTCCTTCTCCTTCCACCACCACCAAGGTTTACACTTTCTGTACAGGAAGGTTCAAGTACTAAACACTAGCTATGCAAACAGCAGCACTTGCAGAATTACACAGTTCAAAGCCAGTGCAAATATTTATATACTGGCAGTAAGTCAGCTTTCCCAATACATTTCACTAAGAAACAGCACCACATGCTTTGTTTCATGCCACCTGTTCCTCAGCCCTGGAAAAACAAATCCTGTATTTTTTAAAATGAAATTTCGTGCTTTTAACTTGAGCAGTCTCAGCTGACAAAGCTACACGTTTCTAATGAACTTCCTGTACTTGTTTGCCTCCAAACACCTTCCTCCACCTTACTTATATTCCAAATAGTGAGTAATCCAATTCCATTTCATACCTAGTTGCTGGCTGCGTAGCTGAAGGCAGGTTACTAAGAGAGACAAGGCTTCTCCAGCAATCAGAGCATCTTTGGTGGACACAGACTGCTGTCTCACACAGATACCAGCATGCAGTGCCGTCGGCTCTCCTTCACTTCCTGAACTGCAATTACTTCCTGCATTAAAAAAAATGAACAAGTGCTGTAATCCATTACAATTTTCAGATGTTTTCAGCTTCTGGTCAGTTCTCTGCAATTTAAAAAAAAAACTTTTCCAAATGCCAAATGCATGTATAGCATTTTTCTCAGCTTTGTATAATTCAATCATAGAATCACAGAGTATTCTGAGTTGAAAAGGACCCAAGAGGATCATTGGGCCCAGCTCCAGTGAATTCAGTTTCAACCTTTGCAAGAGTTAAACTAAGAATAAACCAAATGCTTTGTTTAGCTTGATTTAGAGACATAGTTAACCTACCTGAGCTGCTAAGTCTGTTTCGAATCCCAGCAGGAAATAAAGTGTTGCTCTCTTTTATTGGCTGACTACTTCCCACGAGGTCCAGTCGTCCTGCAGCAGCAGCCCAAGAGAGTCGCATGAAGCAAGCCACTGTGGAAGTGAAATCATTCACCTCCATAGTCTGCGGGAACAAGAAACAGCAGTTACTTCTGCAATATTCAACACCCTTTGTTAATCATGGGGATAAGAGGAATGTATCTTCTGGATAATGTCAAATTGACATTTGGACTTGTTTTCTTCTCTCTTCTCTAAGTAGGCTCTAAGATACAGAAGTCTTTTTGCTCCCAAGGAGAGATTAGTATTGCCCCCTTAATAGGAAGCAGTTTTTAAACTCTCCATGAGGGTAGATGCCCTTTCCAACTATCTGGAGTTAGGCATGCTGATTTCAACCACACCAATCCATTTGGGAAGCACTGCTCAAGAACCTAACACAGCATACTCATTACATTAACTATGAAGTTTCATTCAACTTTCAAACAGGTTGAGTTCTTGTCAGGTTAGGTTGTTTTAGTACACAGTCAGTCTCAGATTAATTACACTGAAACACCTATAAAGGGGAAAACAGCATTTTCTTAAAGTATTGAAAAGAAAAAGTCTCCCTTTTCCCCAGGATACCATCAAGCAAATTTAATTTTCAATGAGCTATTTGAAACAAAATCTTGTCCAAAATTTCTAATTCAAAGAAACATGGACTATAAACCAGGAGTTCAAGCAGAAATCTTCTTTCTATTGACAGAAAAGTATCAAGAATAAGATCTTAGTGTTAAGTGCAACTGAAAATAAATCACAAGTAAGGTTTCTGTGTAGATCTATTTCTGGTAAGCATTTTTGGGGTACCACTTCCCTTTGTACTGCCAAAATAATTCCCGAGAGTGTTAAAATTCAGATCAAGATTGGGATGAGAGACTGATGGTCTGGATTTTTGGAGGCTTTTAAATGAAGCCTGGGCAAGAACCTCTATAAAAGGTAGCAGACTTCTGATTAAAAATCCAAGAGTTAGACAGCTGTCACTGGAGACCACACTGCTAAATCCCCATAAATTATCAAACACTTCCTTACTTGTATGGCAACTCTTGCTGCTGGTATGATTTCTTCTACCCTAATGGAGGATCTATCAGACACAGAGAGCTGTCGGTAGGATGACTTCTCAGGTGTTCCACAAATGGACATCTGCCTACTTGCTTGTCGGCTGACATTACGGAAGGGGCGTGAGGACAATGCTTCTACCCCATCTTTAATGAAATCCTCATCCAGTAAGGTAGGCATTGTCTGGCCAACAAGCAAGAACCTACATTCACAGAGCAAAAACACCAGGCTTATTTTTGAATGTTCACAGCAAGTGAATGAAACAGAACTCAAAGTACCAATTAATCTTGAATATTACAAGCTGCACTCCAAAAGCCAAGAAAGCAGTACTTTCTCTATTGAAAGGCAATTACCTACCTTGCAAGTTGCAGGCAGATGGAATAGACTCCCTGTCTTGTTTCATAGTCTACTTCTGATGGGATGGAATCTCTCTGCATCACATTCACCACCAAACTTAAAAACAAATCAATAAGATGGACACCGTTTGAAAATGTTTTACATTAGGAGAGAACTGCAACTAATTTATCTCTAACCTTCCCCTCCTCCTATTCAGTCAGCTGAGTGCCAGCTAAAACTGCCAAACTGGCGCCTTTGGAGACTAACTTCTCCATTTCCCTCTCCTACATCTACAGCTTTCAGTTCCTGCTGGAAAATGGTTCAGAATCTATGTGGCTGGGAGGGGAGAATTACTAAAAGCAACAGATACTTGATAAATCTGTCACAAGAACAAGCAGTATTGCCAGGTCTTCCAAACCACTCACACTGGGCCTCAACTCTTATTCAAAGTGTCTGAATTTTGGAGACAGTCAAATTTAATTTGGTTCCCACTGCATGATTTGTGCCTTGACTGCTAAAAATGTCCACTGGTATCTATGTGGGACATAGTAGAATACTTGCAAATTTGAACTGAACTTTTACATTTGTGAAGTGTAAAAGCTACACTTTACAAACTTAGCTGTGCTTACCTTTATTTTGGGTTTAACAACATATACTGTGTTACATTTTATATTATTATATATTGTAATTATATTATACATTATATACATTACTATTTTAGTTAAAGTAGCTTTTCAGACACTGGGTAATGAAAAAAACAGCTTTGGGTGGCTTTTTTTTCCTCTGAATAAGAAGCTGAGGGGTGTACTAGTGTGCTACAGTATGGAAATCAGACACCATATAGAACTAACTAAATGAAGTTATAAATTGAGTCAAGATTTTGAACTCTAACCTCAAACCTCCTGCTCTGAGGAAGTTTTCACAGAAAGACTTGGCACAATTTCTTGCCATTTCATCATCTGCAGTTGGCATCAGCTTGGAGCTCAATACCTAAAATAAATGAAAAAAAAAAAAAAGCATACATACACCCTTCCCACCGTTAGTACTTTCTATGTGCTGAAGGTTTGAAGTAGAACTGAAAAGAAAATCCACTACAAATGAAGCAATTAACAATACACATATGTGAAGCTGTAGTCAGTAAAAAAAATAAATCATGTTAAAAATATTCAGTACAACTATGGCTATTACAGATATTTATTCTGTACCAAAGGGCATTTTCTTCTCATTGCAGTTTACTTGTTAGGGTACATGATAAAGTACATACTCTAGCACATGAAATGTTGTCTTCAGGCTCAGGTGGTGCTCCTTAAGAGCCCAAATCCTTCTCCTTTCTGGATTTTCAGCTGACAATATCCCATAAAACACCCTACAGATGGCTTACTTATTGACTCAGGCCTTCTAAAACATAACCCTATTAGCGTTATTTTATTTTTTTAAAGACAGTCTAGGTAGTTCTATGGGCCTTATGAACAACACCAGTGTATCATCCCTCCTGTTTTAAGTTAGCACTAAACTTCACAGAATGCAATTACACTCAGAAACATGGCCATAGGGAAGTCTGCAGTCTCTGTGGGTCAGGTCTCAAGTACATTTATAATCAATTCCATTTCATTTTACATAAAGAAAAACCAAAACAACACCCAAACAAAAAAACCCCAGTCCCTCCAAAAACCCCAGTAAGTTATTTACTTTATTGAAAAGTCTATTTGGCATGTACAGCCAATAATGCTGCATGTGGGAAAATAAAATACATCCTTTCAGAATCACAAGTCAGAAGAATTGTTTACAGAGCCCCAGGCATGAAATCTTATCATAGCACTGCATGATATAACTCTGAACATCTACAACATTTAATTTTCATCTCTTTCATATGCTCTGCAAATTTCCTGTGCACGTTTTTTCAGAGAGCAGTTCAGACTGGTTCCAATATTTTCAAGAGATCACCAGTTGAGGGGATAAAAGAGCTCATCATCCTTTTCCTGACAGAAATAATCTTCTGATTGGCTTAACTGGACTTGAGGAACAAGTCCACTCAGATAATCTACACATCTATTCCAATTTACTACTTCTCATTCCTTGCCAGAAAAGCAAGCAATTTATTACTTGCTTTTATGATTTTCTCTGGCACAGAAGAAGCAGATAACTGTCTCGTCACAGTGTAATATAACATGCCAGTTCAACAAGATACCCTTGCTGTGATATGATAAACCATTTGGCTTTCCGCTGTAGAGCTTGTCAACATATTTCAGACATAATCAAATATCTTTCATTCCAGCCGTAGAGAAAAGGGGAGAATCCAAACACTGCAGGGTGATGACAGTGTAGGAAGATGAAGAGCTAACATTAGACTGCAGAAACCCAAAGGAAAGCAACTACAAGAAAATTCCTACAGTAATCTTGGCACACACCCGGAATAAAGGAGAATAACTTTGTCCATTGTTTTTGAAGCTGCTGGGCAACAGGTCCTCCAAATTCAAGTTGTTTGAACTGGATCTGCAACAAGCCCTTATAAACAGAGGGACCTGTGAGAACTAGAAACTGTCCAGCTTTCTAGAATGCACAGATTACAGTGTCCTAACAATGACACCAGCTGAACTCTCTCATACTCTAGAATCCATGCAATGAACACTTGGAAAGAACCTTTTTACAGGGTCCAATCCAGTGTTTTGGATAAAGAACTTACTCAGGAGAATACTTTGGGGTAAAAAAATTGTATGTATTCCACTCACTTTGCATGTACAGCTAAAACAGACCAGAAGCTTCTGGGTAAAAGCCCTGCACATTTGGATAGAGAAAATTCTTCACAGTTGAATGCTTCTCAAAAATATTCCTCCTTATCCTCTACAGACAGAATACGGCAGACTTACATGGAAGGGAAGTTAGCATTCTTTTTCTTACAAATTGAATCAAACAAAACCAATCAAACTAAACAGGTCCCACTCATTTTTAAAAGAGCCAACTTTTTTTTTTCCTTTATATACTAAAAAAATCACATATTCAGAGTCTCTGAAGATTCAAGCAGGAATTTTACCAAAACAGTAACAACTTTGATGTTTCTTTGCTCCTCTACACTTACTTCAGAATACTCCTTCCACCTTGCAAATCACAAAAAGAGGGGGCCTGGCTTCACAGAAGAGTCTCTAAAGGGGAACTTCTTACCCCTTTCCTTCTGTGTAGAATTTATCACATACATAAAAGCAGACTATGACATGACATTTGTATTATGCATAATGACCCTGTTATGGTGGACTCTGGCCCAAGAAACTTAGAACTATTTAACCCTTAGTGGTCAGAAACACAAGTAGAAATAAGTAAATTTGTTTTCTTACCTCTAAATTGTAGAGCACTCTGAAGGTGGACATGCCTGGAGCAAAAGATCTGAAAAGACTTTCTAGTATTGAACTAGCACTGGGCTGATGTTGGTGTTTTGAAGACAAGGATGGTGATTTTGAAGACTGAGAACTTGATTCTGACAGCAGTGTTTTCTAGGAGGAATAAGCCACAGAAGAAATATTTTGAGACTACTGCATTTTGTTGTAATTGGCAATACATTTCCTAATGTTCCTGTAATAATCCTCCAGCTGCTTGGAAATAAGTCAATAATCCTTAACATGAGCATTATTTTGCAGCAGAGTTTCAAACCCTGCACTGATTGTATCCTGACAGGGGATTTAAGAAACCTGGTAGTATAATCCTTTTTGTTAAGCTCACCAAGGTTAGTTATTGTTTAATCCATACCTTCCTTCCTAGGGAATCAAGCTGATCAAGAGCCTCCTGAATAGCTGGGTCAGTGGGAATCAAGAGTAGAAGTTTTCTCACTCGCAGTGTTATCCTGAAAAGTTATCAGAAGTTACCTGTGTGAAACAGGACTCAGCCACACTGAGTCCTGTTTATTTTACATATTGCAGAATAAGTAGCTATTCAAACTTTGCAGCGTGAGCATTTCTTCAATATTTTATAACCATTTAGTTTGCTTACCTTGGCTCTTCTAGATTGGCAAGCTGGTAAAGCATATCAAACACGTTACACACAAGAGCCATGACTACTCCAGGGAGGGATTTTTCCTGAGAATTAAGCAGAAATACAAAGGTTTTTTTCTCCCCTCTCTGCTGCAAGTAATTTAAGAGAGCTCTTCTCTGAAACAACTGACCCTGATACCAACCTGGCCTGTAGAAATTCCAGCTACTTTCTAGACTGAGACAACATCTGAATTTTTACATTACCCCATTTCCCTTTTAACAATCAATCACTGAAGTCAGCTGTTAGTTAGGGTTGGCACACAAAGCAGACCAGGTGTGGTCTGAACAAGCTAACTGATGCTTCTTAGTTTATCTTCATACTACAGCTTTATTAATAGTGGAAATCTGGAAATCTCTCTCCCTGACAAATACACAATCTCAAAAATAAATGTTTGTTTAAAAGACCCCATAGAGATTAATAAACACCAAGCAGGCTACAACAGGTGACAGAATACAGATTATAAAGTCCAATCTGCATGCACAAGGCAATTGTGTACTTAAATGCTCTGTTTCAACTGCAGTTTCAAAGCAAAACCAGACTACCAAAGCCTGGATACTCAAGCAGATGTGAACAGCTTCTGTCTCATCTTACTGTACCTCTTCCACCTCAGCTGTGTCTTCCCCAACTATTGCCCCCTCCAGGAAAAATCTGAGGGAAGATTTCAGGCTATTAGGTTGTACCTGTTCCATTGCATAGGATGAACTAAATACACTGCTGCTGTTGCTGGAACTGGTTGAGGAATCTGCAGAGCTCCCTGATGGAGTCCCACTTCCTGATGTTTTTACTGTAAGGACTTGTTCATCAGAGAAACCCAGTTGGTGGAGTAGTTTCTGATCTTTGTTTACAGTTAGCTGCAAGAAAATATTTATCATTTAGTTCTGGCAAAGAGACTCAATTTCATAAAGAATGAGGATTCCTTGTAGTTAACATACCAGGCTGTCATTGGCAAATATCTGTATATTATCCACAGGTGAATTCAGCATCTTTGCTATCTTCCACCTGACGCTGCCTACAGTTTCATTGCTATGAGCCTGTAAAATTAAACAACACTGGTTCAGGAAGTCTGCTCATGCAGTAAATTACAAAAGAGAAAAAGAAAAATCTTCCATTAAAGTCTTCTTGTTCCTCTGCATAGGGTGGTAAAGGTATTATCCACAAAAGAGACTGACAGCTATAGAAATGCTTCATCACTGACAATAAGCAAATAACTTATTCTTCCCACCCTGGAATGATGATCAAAAGACACTTAGTCTACAGACACTTCCATTACAGTAGCCTTATATACACTTTTAACATTTTCAAATAGAGTTTTCAAGTTGACTGGAGTCCTTAAAACCAGCTTACTTTGTTCAGTCCAGGCATCAAAAAAACAAACCCCAAGAGTAGCTACATGATCAACACTGCGTGACAAACAACCTGTGCACACATACCTCTATGGTGAAGGTATCTTTGGTAGACTCGTACGTGACATTAAGTGTTAAAAGATGTCCATGGAAAGAGGCACCATGAGGTAGAATAGTTCGGGGAACAGAGTAAAGGTCCTACAGGAAGAGAAGGATGACAGTAAATACCACCTTGTGATGGTATGTAACAAAGTTACTAGAGTTGCGTAGGTTTAAATAACTTTCATTATTTTTAATAATATTGGAAGTTGGGTTCTTAATCTTGCTGAGTAAGAAACTACATATCTTACCTCTATTGTTATCACATATCGCTCTGCCAACAGCAACAGTCTCTCAATTATTACAAGTTTAGTTGACCTAGAGATAAACATTGAAAACAAGAGTAACTTGTTTCAGAGATTAACTTTCAACGCCCACGGCTAACTACCATGAATTAGCTGTTTTCAAATGTAACTCCTTAAACTTGGAGTTAATTCAGTTGAAATTAAATGGGAAAAGAGGCCAAGAAGCTTGTGTTACACTGCTTGAGATGTAGTCAGCTTCACAAGAAGCTTCCTGTTTCTAAAGATCCCACCCTGCACTCAAATGTTTAAGCTACACACAATTAGGTGTGCATAAGTTAAGGCAGAGGATGCAAAACCAGACATTTTTCTCTCAATTGAAAAAATCCCAAAACCAAACCCTGCTGCCCCAGAAATATTACATGACTAATAGTCTGGTAATAGTCTGTGGGTTTTTTTGTGGGTTTTGTTTGTTTGGGTTTTGGGGGGTCAGTATTGAGGTGTGGTTGGTTTTTTTTTACCACAGGTTTCTCAAAGTCTATTTGCAACTCAAAAGCATTGTAATTGGAATATTAAATTGAGAAACCAACAGAATATACAACTACCAATACTGAGAATTGTCATATTTATTCTTTTAAAGGCAGGCCCACCTGTAAGGAGACTGAACTGATGTTGCTACTGTAGGCATAGCAGTTGCTGTAAGCATTTTTGTAGCTCTTGTAACAGCATGTGTTAATGTTGGACCACCGAGTGCAGAGCTGGCTGCCTAGAATACAAAGCAGTGTGTAAGTGCTGGTTTACATGGACAATTAGTATGTCCTGGAGAGTGAAGAGTAGAAGAAATATTTGTGGAAAGAAATTTTTTCTTTGAATAGAATTACTGTAGTCAATTATTCTAATTCTAAGATACAAAACTGAAAAAAGATGTAGGTACAAGAACCATTAAAATTTGTCCTTTACCTCTAATCGTGTGTAGCAATCAGCAATAAATTTCTTGTGCAGTGATACTGAATCCTAAAGATAAAATGCACAAATGAATTAGAATTTAAACCAAAATCAAGGGAATTACTCATAAGCTGACAGAACCTGACAAATTACACATTTTAACATGCAGAGTATCGAGGCTGTATGAATGTCAAAGCATTTTCATATGCAAATATATGCCTACCTTTTTCAATCTAGGAGTTAAATTAATATAGCTGTAATTTATTATCAATTGAATAGCTTCATTGGCAATTTCTTCATCAGGTGACTCCATTGCGATCTTCCAAATGAAATCCATTCCTATTAATTCCAGTTTTTCTACACTCTACTCAAGAAAGAAAAACAGTAAAACATGAGTGATTTCTTACACAACAGTAAGTTGTACCACAGGAACAAAACAGGCTTCCATCTGCTGGAAAAGCATCTTTTGACTGAATCTTAATTTTCTTTTCCAACACGCTGCCAAGCTTTGGTACAGTGCAAAGTGAAATCAATAGCTGTGGATTTGTATATTTATACTAGAAAAAAAAAAAAATTGCTTACAGGTGCATAAACAAGCTCCAAAGAACACTCTCAGTCAAGTCAAGTGAAAAATTAAAAACTTCAAAAGCACAAGAAATTTCATTGGGAATGGAATTAGTTTCACAAAGGTCAATGTGGTAACTAACCACATAATAAACCATCACAAAACCTACTACAATACTTGGCAAAAAATTCTGCATTTGAAACAAGTTAAGTCTCTGTGATAAAGATCTAAAATGCCTATGGAAAACTACTTAACATATAACCACTAATTTAACAAAAACATTGAAGGATCATAGAATTAAAAATTATTATAAGTTAGATTTTGACTATGATATGCCTAAATCTCTTGTAAAGAAGAAAAAGAAAGGAATATTTCCCTGCTAGGGAGAAGCAAAAAAGCACACACCAGAATTCATGATTAATAAAAAAAGTAGTCCACGCTTTCCTCCTGCATAGTTTTAGAAGCTTCCCAGCTTCCAGTTACCAACTGCTGAATTTTTGCTGTTGCATTTCTAAAGTTTTAGCCTCAGAATTTAACAATGTTAATGCTAGAAGGATGATCTGCACATTAATACAAACATGACCATGTCAAACAGCTGCTAAAGAATCCTTGTGGCACCTCCTCCCATGCCCAAGGTGCCACAGGTAGCATACAAGAATGAACTTGCCAGAACACTCACCAGTTGAGTTCCTTGCCTCTTCAGTCGATGGTCACACAGGTTCACATTTTCAAAGAAAGTCTTAAACAAACTAAAACCTGAAAGTGAAAAAATGTGAGAGCTTTTTATTCAGGTCAGGCTAAGTTTCTACTTTTTTTGGAAGATATGGAGTACAGGAGATGACCTTTTCCTTCTACAACCATTAAAACTCAAAACGACAGAAAAATACCCCTTTATTATATTAATTTACAAAACTGTCTGGATATTTAATCTGAAGGTTTAGGAAATAAATTTCTGGTATATATTTAAAAAATTACCATAGTAATTTTCTTACCATTCATAGTAATTTCATATGACTCCAGTTTAAGAATTTTCTCTTTGAAGAGCTGTTGCTGTACATCACTCTCCAGATCATGCTGTCCCTTTGTAAACCACTCAAAGCACATCTGTGAATGAAAGGCAGATGTATTTTTTTACCCCATTGTCATGGTAAATATTTTAGTTTTATACAGCAGCTGCAAACTATGTCAGATACTACAGTAACTCATCTTACAGAAGTTTTATCTACAAGGAAGAGATTCAAAACGTAATCTCCTAGTAACCTCACATATTATACAGGCTGAATTGCAGCATTAGGGTACTTCATCTTCATAGTCATCTTTCACCCAAATAATGCAGAATGTCTCTTTTATGACTTGTACCCCTTTATGCACATGCCCCCTTTTCAAACCAGCATCCACAAACCTGCAACTCATCTCCTGGCCAATGTTCCTCTTTCAGTCAAATTTAACATTAAAAGAGCATCCCAGTCACAAGTGAACATGTAACAGTGGCTCCACAAGCTTATACAAAGCACATAAAAGCATTATTAGTTCATATTTGCTACATGTTTCACATGTCTCAGTAAATACATGTGTTATTCATGATCCATTAAGATTCACTCTGCAACCACAGACACCAACTTCTCAAGTTTGTCTTACCTCTCGATCTAGCTCACAAACATCCTGGCCAGTCACAAGGCATTCCCAAATCTCCCTGGCACGATTCCAGCCCAAATAAAGGGTGGCTTCTTGCAGAAAAAACGCCAAAAATTTTAGATGTGCCTCCAAATACTGAGGAAGAGGAAACAAAAACTCAAGCTTAAGACTTTTCTTTCTGAAACAAGAACTCTGAACATTCTTTTTATTTTTTTTGCAAACTTAGTTGTCAAATAACAGTACACTTTGCAAAGCCTGGAAAACAGAAATTGTTTCTGCAGTGAGATTTATTTCTATTTTACGCAATTTTTAACATGACTTCTTTTTGATTACCTTTCTAAAAAGGAACACTGAAGTCCCCTTGGATTTGCTATTACATTGCTGATATTGACATTATTTGACATTAGTCACTAAGTCATAACTAGTGTGTAAAACAATTCTCAAAAACCTGAGCAATAAACTGTTAAAAGCCATCTAGGTGTGTGGCTTCCATGTCCTAACTAGCAAATCTGTTCCAGGTTTCAAGAGCTTCACACCAAATTAAAAGGTACAGTCTCTACAAGGGTAGTTGAACTGAAGCTGGTGCAGAAGCTGAAAGCTGCACAAGCTTAGAGACAGGAGGTCCTGGAGTGGGGAGATCTAGCTCTCAACCAGTTAAAGACTTTGCTAATAAACTTGTAGATTGTGATGTTTGTTTACCCTTGCTCTATAATATAATATCAAGGCTACAAGAAGCTCTAATAGATAAGTGTCAGAACTATAAATAAAAACGAGCGTTCACCAGAGAGAACATACATACCAGTGAATTTCAAAACTGAAACATCACCTAACCTTAGGCAATGTGGTCAGTGATACACTACATCATGTTTTCAAAAACACAAGGTAGTGAGAAAATGAGGGTTCAGTACCTCCCGGTAAGTGTATCGGCCATCCACTAATGTTGCTCCAACAAGCCCTCCTGGACCTGCTACAGACGCAGCCAAACGGTGGCATGATATTAAGCTTCCTGTCACCAACTTCACTATTTCAAAGTTTTTCTTTAAATCTTGAATAATGCTCTTGGAAAAAAAATCAAACCAAAACAAAACATTGAGAAAAGAGGTTTTTAAGAAAATACATAAACAGTCACATGCACATAGCAGTCTGCTCTTCCACTGACATGTGTCTCTGATCAGAAGGAGTAATATTTTCCCCTCAGAGTCAGCTGTAATCCCTTCCAAGCATCCAAAGCCCCCTGACGTTAGTGTTTTCAGTATGTGCTGAATTACACGTGCTGCAGATTGCAAACACACTCCCACACCTCCCCTCAGCCACTGTATAACACATGTGACTTGCTGGTATTTTAGTCTGTTTTCCAAGAGTCAATTCAATTACAAAGCAGCTGGTCTAAACATTAGCCAGTGTTCATTTCTTAGCCTGTTAATTATTCTACAAAGAGCTGAGAATAAAATAAATTAGTCCTGACATAGCAAACAGATTTATACATATTTATACACACACACATGGAAGGTACACAACACAGCATCTCTACTTCAACAGTTTGTTTACACTACATCTCCAAACTGTACTTGTCAAAGTGTTTTTTAGTATGTGTGGGTTTTTTTCCTCCCCCCCACCCCATCTCCAAATTCAAACTTCCATGTTCTACAGAAGCAGAGCCACACAGACAAAACAAGGGCTTAAAAAAAAAAAAATCTCAGTATATAATCTTACCTTGTCTTGTTTTTGGTAAGTTTGCTTAATAAATGAACGTGTGATTTCATGGAGCTGACGTAATGCTGGCACCACCCACACAAATTGAGGATTATTGTGCTGGGATGACTAGTAGTAGGAAAGGTAAAAACAGTTACACATGTGGACATGCTCAACAACAGACTAAATTTCCTCTTAGACTCCTAGAAGCCTAACGATTTCTCTTAGTCCCGCTGTTTCAAAACAACAGCTACTAGCTCTGCTGGCTTCAGTTACTTGTTCCTGGTCCCTTTCCAAACACATTAGAGGTGCCCTTCTTCACTTTCTGTAAGAAGTCCTTTGACACACACATATGCCATTTTGCTATCCTTATTATTAAGGATATTAAACCCAAAGAACCATCTCCTTGCTAGAGAACATGCAAATTAAGTAGACAAAAAGAATTCAGTTGCATCAAGGAAAGACGATAACCACCACCGTCCTCAATTATGGGAGATGAAGCAGGCCTGTTAGGGCATAAAAGGGCAAATCCAGTCAAATGACATTGTTTATTGCTAAAGCAAGAATAATAGAAAAAAGAATCTGAAAATACTACTGAGGGTTAAAAGACAAGAAGAAATTTCTGATTGGTGCTGCAAGGAACCCTCTGATAGGAAGCAAAGGTTTGCTTAAAAAGTTTTAAGCTGCATTTTGAAAGAGATCCTACAAAGAATAACCTTCCTACCTCGTTGTTAGAACTGCTCATCACTTTTCTGGGAGGCTTCATTTTCTGTAAAGTTTGACCACACAAACCAGTACTGAGGTTGCTTGTTCAGAGAAGTGATGTCTGGTTTAAATGCTGACAACAACCAATACCACCTACATACTGAGATTAAAGTAACCTGCCCATAACAGAGAGCTCTCTACTGCAGACTCCCTCCTGAATTTGAGAATGCTGCCTTAAGATTACATTCCCTCCCAGTTTATGTCTCATTTCCCCTAATGAAGAGAAACATGAAAATTACATATTTTTAAACGTCTGCTGCATGGTTACCCCAATCCCTTCCAGCCTACAATGACAGCCTTCCTTTAGTGTTCGCCACTGCAGCACCTGTGTTAAGGCACTTGCCAGAATGTAGTTAGAAAGAATGAAGAACAGGAAAGGACAAGAGGAGATCCAAAAGAAAAGAGTCTGCAAGTTTTCCAGAGATTGAGAATTCAAAGTTTGAAATTGGTATTCATAAACACACACACACACACACACACAAAAAGTGTGATCAGTATCAAGAAGCAAGATACTCTATCTCCTCAACAACTAAAATCCTTTATAGATGCTGCAACACAGACAAAACTTAATTTATCATGAAATAAATAAATGAAAAAGATACAAGCCTTTTTCTTTATTTATGGGCATACTTCAGACAGAAGCATTCCCACAGACCTCAAGAAAAACTGCCTGCTATGTGAACAGTGCAAGACAGATTATATGCAGTCTTTTAAGCCATGAACATCTCTGCTGCTGCTGCCAGGAAACATTTTAGCCCAGGTAGCTGCAGCAATGGCTTCTTTATGTTAGATGAAAAGAGTTTAAAGTATTTTATTAAAATACAAAACTACTATGATTTAAATATCAATTTGCATTTTAAGACTGAATGGCCATGCCAGAACACATGCTTAACTCAAAGAAAACTAATCTAGGCTTTCACATGAAAGGGACAGTTAAAATACTGACATACCTTTATAGTGGTTCCATTTGCAAATTCTAACCTTGGGCCCATCCTGGTAGTTTCCCATAAACTGATCTCTCCTTGTGCTGAAAATTTGCTTAAAACAAAGGCAAGAGACTTACTATGAGTCTCATGGTCAACAAACTGGCTCACACAAAGCCTACCCCTCTCGTGGACTCCCCAAGGTAAGAACTTACAGATGGGACACGCAATTTGTGCATCTTGAAAGAAAGGGCAACATCAAGGCTAGATCACGTTTCATTTTGGAAAAGATAAAATAATAAACCAACCCTCTTTATATCCTCTATGCATTTGATGATGTAGCTTCTTTTGATTGCTTCTTTCACTGCATAGGCATCACTGAGGATTGTCAGATGTTCCTCCAAGGCCTGCTGAATAAGACTACACGGTAATGTTGGAAGATGAGCCAGCTCCCAAAGTACCTCTAGAACCTAGGGGAAGAAATGCAAGATTAGTCAGGATCTAGGAAGTACAGAGACTAACAACCCTAAGTTTAATAAAGAAAAAAAAAGAAAGAGATTTTGTTTCACATTCACATGCCTTTCCAGTGGTTGTCTCCACCCGTGCTTCCCGACCAATGCGCCCTATCAGGCTCAACAGCTTCTGTCGCACTCTGTCACTCTCTGTCTCCCAGCTCTGTGTGGCAAAGAAATAACATTCAGTATTACAGCAGCAAGCACTGTCACTCTCTGTTAAGCCTCAAGTGTACACAAAAAAACAATTTACAATTGTTTTACTGCAGGAAAACCAAAATACAAACATGTATGTTTCCACCACGCTTACTTCCTCATTTTTGTTGCTGGGAGTTACAGTACTAATTTGCCGAACTCCTTCAAATATAAACTAGAAGAGATTAAATATAATAATAAAATCTCACTTTTTAAGTACCTTAGCACTGTCTACATAATGTACTTAAAATCTAAGTCAATTAGCAGTACCAGCAGATTAGGCTTTTGGATTAACAAACAAACAAAAAAATCAGTATTAAAAGTGTTATTTTTATAGCCAGTTTTATATTTTTCTATAGAAAACAAATGTATTGAAGCCATTTGCTTTTTGGTAGGCTGGATGCACAAGTATATCTCATCAATTCTCTTCCTCATGAATGCAAATTCATGTGAAAATTTACCTTTTGGATTAGGACAAATAAATGATTGAGCTGATCAGAGCTAAACTTCACAGCAGCTGCAGCAATAATGGTATGTATGTTTTCAATCACAGTGGAGGATTGTCCTGACTAAAAAGAGGAAGGAAAAGACATGAACTTAGGTCTTAATCCCAAATGAGACAGAGAAAAATTGTCATGTAAGCATTATCCTACTATTCATAATAATGAGAGAGAAAAACAGCTTTTGATATGTTAGAAACACAAGGTAAGAACTGTTCCTTCCTCTCATTTCACTGGCAGAGGGGTCTTTGGAAGTAATTCTAAAGCAGGAAAGAACAAGCTATTCAGCCATTATTACAGCAGCTTCAAGATGCTGCAATGGCACATACTGCTGCAAGGTGTGTTGTCAGCAACACAAACATCACCATTTTTATTGCTTGGTTAAGTTCATGTGTGGGGTGTTCCATCCCTGACACTCTTCAAGGTTTTACTCAAAAGCGAGCAATACAAAGTATTCTCCCACCCTGATGGGAGCACCATGGTAACAACAGCCAGAAGGGGAGAGGAGGTATTGCATTTCATTAAAGAATAAAAGTGAGCAAGCTAGAATCATACTTCAGCTCTACTAAGCATGCAAGACTTGCTACCATGCTCACACAGACTGCAGACCTGACAGTGCCCAATGAGTTCAGTCTAAAACTTCAACATATGGACAGAGAAGAAAACCATTGCCTGCAGCAGCAGAAGACTTTTCCACATGTTATTTGCATTAAGCAGTCAAACCACCTTTCCTACAGAGCAATAAGCTGAATATACATTAAATCAATGTGAAAAGATGACTTGTCAGTCAATTATATGTATGTACCGGAAGTTAAATGGGAATTCAAGAGAGCCCAGTCTCTTTGAAGTCACACTGTGAGCTACATTCAAATTTATGCCTCCAGCCATGAAAATTAACATCCTTAGGCACGGTCTTTGGTCTAGAAAAACACTCTATCACCTATTTCAGGCTGACAACCTCTTATTCCAAGTCAAATATTTTTGCAGCCCCTTAACACTTGTTGCAAAGAACTGAACTTCATCACAAGATTTAACAGCTGTGTTACAAGAAATTGCTACAGCACTTGATTTTAAATGGGAAAGGAAGAAGTAGAAGGAAGCCTTTGCATTAATTATACTGTTAAATCAACACATCCACTTTGCAGCAGATAGATGCCTATATTATAAAGCAAAAAATCCCACCACTAGAATGTCTGCTTTTGTAAGACAGTCTAAAAGCACCTGCCTAGTCTTGGTTGCTTACCTGAATTCTCCAAATTTTAGTGAGCTCATCTAAAGATAATTTACTGCCCAGCAGTTCAATAATTCCCTTTATACGATCACAGTATTGTGCTTGGTCTATATTACCTGTGAAACAAAGAAAGGCAACTAAATTAATACATTTAAAAGAGTATTAGATACATTAAATGCATAAGAATAAATAAGTTACTTTAAAAGTGAGAACAGTTACCTTCATTTGAAAATTCTTTCTTCACTGCTACAGATAAATCAATCAGTTCAAAGAAAAGGTTCCTTGCATTTTTGTTTGTTTTGTTTTACTTCATACATCTGATAGCAGTTCACATCTACAGGGCCTTACTACTTGGAAAAAAATCCAAAGCCTCTTTTCTAGAGGTTAACAATATACAAAGATAAACTAAGAGAAAGGACCCCAGGTACAGCAGAAGACATCTGCACAGATGTCAAATAGAAGACTACATGATGGTAGCAGAATTTGCAAGGTTTTCCTTACGTTATTTTGAAAGCTGACAAAAGCCTTGAGCTCCTTTGCTATTTGTGTTCCATTAAAATGTATTGAAAGGGACAGATGAAATTTTTAAATCTAAGACATTCAAAGCACATGCCAAAACTCCTTGTGAAAGTGCTTACCTTCTAGAGCAATCGACAGGACAGAATTTTCTACCAGCCAATTTAGTAATCTGTCTGTATCTATTGCATTCTTCACTGACTTGGATACAGTGCTGTCTTCTATTAATTTTGTTACCTAGAAATTGCAAAATGTGAGATTCTAACAATGATTCTCAGATGCATTATACATGCACACAATGAAATCTATTCCAAAGGCTTACTGCAAAGCTTCAGTGTGAATTCTGAAATATTTTGAGCACAGGAGGTGTTTGGTGGGTGTTTTTTTTGGGGGGGTTTTTTTTTTTTGGTTGGCATTTTGGTTGTTTTTTGTTGTTTGTTTTGTGGAGTGTTTTGTTTTGTTTTTGTTTGTTTAGTTTACTTTTTTTAATAAACTGTTTAAAGGCAAATTCCTAACCAGAAACACCTTCTTGTCATCAGTCTCTGATGCAGCAGATTCTTATTCCCAGTGTGACACAGAAAAGCTGTCCTGTGCTGGCAGGTATATTTCTATAGATACAGCAGAATTAGGTTATCTCATGATTCTGCTTGTTACCCTCACATCAGTGTCCTATTTTTTATCCAATACAGAACCAATACAGGCTCCTCACTCTAGGGAGAAAAAGTACATTTCTGCTAAAGCCTTCAGAAGCCACGCATTTGTAATGTCACCAAGGATACATGCCATTTATGCTTAGGAACCAAACAGCAGTGAGGTTTAACATCTCAATTTTCCCACAAATAAAGAAGCAAAAAGCACAAAATAGAGACTCTAAAACACCTTACAATGTCTGCCCATTAAAAAAATGCCCTTTTTTGGGACATTTAAATTGTACAATTTCTGGAAGGAAGAGATGAACAAACAACTCTGTACTTAAAGCCACAACTCCCATGAAAAATAAACCATTTTCTTCTACTTAGATCTAAGATTCTAGCACAAAGAGCCCTGGTCCATAAACTCCAGCTCCTAAAATGTTCCTGTACAACCATAATAAAAAAAATAGAATTACATAGTGTAATGATCTGATGTAACTGGACTGAGACACCAATCAAGAATTAAGTCCTGTTTGTTTTGGATTTTTTTTCTCTCCTTTTCTCACAACAAGAGGAGGAGAGAAAAGGAATATCCCATAGGATGCTCTGAATTATCAGGGTTATCTCAGAGTGAATATTCAATGAATAGCATAGACCATTGCCTATAAATCAATCTGAAATTGTAGTTCTTAGAAAAGGTTCAAACTATGTCTAGTTGTCTTCTACATGGGAGGCCACAGTCCTTGCAGTGGCTACTAATATTACAAGCAACTCTTGTCATATTAACTTGTTTTGGTATTTATCATGAACTAAGCTTTTGCTAAGGCAAGATAATTTGACAGGAAATACTGGGCCATCTCTTTTTTAGGGTTGCTGTTTCAATGACTTACTAACAACCCATCTCACCCACACATGTGCACATGTATGTACATACACAAAAAGCAAACCTACTTCTTTGAGGGAGTTCATTTTTGCACTGAAGTGAGGAGATTTTAACATGCGCAACAGAATGTCCAGCCGCAAGTCATCTACCGCAGTTACCAAATCAGGTTGGAAGCGCATACACAGCAGTTTGATACCAGACAAGAGCTCAGGGATACTGACTAGTCTCTGTTTAAAACAAAACAAAACAAAAAAAAGGACAAATAGAAGCATTGCTATTTTTGCTATTCTGTTTCAGACTTCAATGATTCACAAAGAGTCGGTTTAGTGACCCAAAACAGACTGTTTAATCTACAAAACGCAGTACCATGCACATCTGAAAGTATTACTTGTACATTAGATATTCTAAGACAACAAAACCTCTGGTTAAAGTGAACTCTCCTGCTACAGATTTGGTACACTACATTGCTCCTCTGTAGTTACACAACCTATGCACACTTTCCAGTTTACAATTAACAATTTAAGTCTAAGTAAAAAGTTAACACTCAAAAGTTTAATAGAATTGAATGCCAAATTCAGGGTAATACAGGAAGTAGTCACAAGTTACATGGAAATTTTATCAACTTTTAGCAAATTCTCAGAAACAAATGGCTAATGCAACAGTCATACACACACAAGTTTTAAGAAATTAGCAGACTGCAAGATAGCAAGCATCTTCAAGTCAGTCAGTGAAGAGAGCATTCTGTACACTTCAGAAGGGAACCAACAAAACCATATTTGATAGCAACAGCAGTAAAGTATTTCGAAATGGGTCATAACATCAGATATCTACTGAAAAGGGCATTGAATGCAACTGGGTAAATGTATTTTTATTCTATGTCATTCAGTCTGAATTCAGAACAGGCTGTATTTTTGTCAGTGAAAATAAAGCTATTTTTCTACTATACGTTGCTAGAAACAACATTTTCCAAGACACACAATAAGTTCTTCCTAAATATTTAACACATAAAACATTACCTTGTCTTTCAAGTCCTTCTCTTCTACATTCTGTACATATTTAATCATTTTATGAATGATTGGATCCAGCATGGGCTAAAGAACATGAGAAAAGGCATGACAATCATTTTACGTTTCCTGAAATCAATTACATTACTCAAAAAATTTGGCTGCAGCAAAGTGAAATATGTAGCTGAGAACTCAGAATTATCTTAGACATAAAGCAACACCTACAACATACGTACAACAATCCTCCTAGGCACATCCAGAAAAAGAAGTAATTAGAATAAGAAGCCATTTCAGAGAGGTTTAAAAAAAAAGAACAGAACAGATCTTTCAAAATGCATCAGTTGTCAGATGCATTTGCCTCTCTGACTCCCAGTGGCTTCTTAACTACCTCCTCTTCAATTAAAGATTTTCAGTCACTTATTAAACTGACAGTTTTTGTTAGTGAGTGTAAGTGTGAATACTGGGGTATATTTACATGCACAAATACATCATGGTTAATTTTTTTCCTGTATCACAGTTTTTTCCAGTGTAAACTCTCATGTCCATGTGCTTGATCTCAGCCAAAAAGTTAAATTTAAAACAACAGCCATCCATTGGGCCAGCCTCTTTTCCCACATGCTTTACACTGATGAAGCTCACTAATGGAAGTGGCAAAGCTTCTCACTGATGCAGATGTAGGTAAGTGACTACAGATGACTGTGCTTAGAAAATGAATCTGAACATTGTCTGAGCCCTCTATCCACCACCCTCAGGATGCTCAAAGTGATTCTTGCATTCTACGCAAAGTGAGTTTTGAAGGCTTTTTGAATTAGTGAACAGTTTCACACCAACAGTTATAAACTCATTTTCAGGCCTCTGGTTTTTCAAATTTCTATGATAAAAAGAAGAGGTTCTAACGTAGCTGTCTTTCTGATACCATGCTGCCCAAGATCTACTTTAACACAGAGACCTCCATCTACATTTGAGCAAACTACTACAATCACATTTCAAGGTTTTACTATTTGCTGAAAAGAACTCATAACAAAGGCATTTTACCTGTACTACAGAAGAGTTAAGATATTCTGCACAAACTCCAAATGGCTGAACTAATGCAGAGATTGCCTGAAAGAAATACAAGAAGTATTTAGGTGCAGATATAAGAGATCTTTCCAGAACTAGTGATCTATACCTTAGAAGGCAAATGAAGGTAAGCATGATTTATCTCACAGGATGATTTCCAGTCATTTCATACAAACTGATTTTGGTGTGCAACTCCTTTACAACAACACGTGGTTCAGGAAAGAGATTTACTCTATGGCATACAGTGTGTGTTACATATTTTTGCCTGAAATAAAAAAATGCCTTTCCAGTTTTCACTAATCTTGGTCCTTTCATCATCCTGTTCAGTCTTCTCTGTCTAATCCTGTTTCAGTCAGAGAAGTAAACAGATGGGAAGGGACACATCACATTTTGGTTGCTCTCTACAGAAATGAGAGGTGTGAATACAAGATTTAAGTTTAAAGCCATACAGCAATTTTTTTCCCCACAGCATTACGTGGGAGAAAGCTTTTGAAAACATGTCATATACATGCCAAGATCTCTTCAAGGCATGATTTTATTCTTATTTACTTTGTACCCAAACTATACAACCATAGTACCCAAACTATGTATGGGATTAAATACCCAAACTATTCTATGATTCTATGATTTTCAAGTGATATCTACCATCAAAAAGTTAAATGTATATACATTTGTTCACCAATAAATAAAACTTGGTTTCTTCTCACACTGGATCAAGAATTGTGAAACTGAGTGTGCACCACTGCAATCAAAGGCCTAAATTAAGTGATACTGAAAAAGACTTTCTTCCTAAGCAAGCAGTTATTAGTCATTAAACAAAAATCAAAGTTTCTATTGCAGTATCAGGATTTAAATTGAGTTTCCTTATTCTTCTGTCACCCTCATATGTGACCCTGTATCTTTATAAAGTAGCAAATATCGATATCCCAAGAAAAGAAGTTTAATTTTCTCCAAATGACATTTCACTGAAAGCAGGCTGATTTTATACTAAAGGACAAGATTCTAAATGGTTTTCCCCTAGCCTCCTTCTTCAAAGCTTGAAAGACTATGAAGTCTCCTGAATACAGGTTAGGAAGCTAAAACTAAACAAGTTAGGCTTTGTCAGCAAAAATAGTTTAGAACTGTTGAACCAGTCAGTTTTTGATACAGCTCTTGAAAAGTTGCTTAGAATTAGACAATGTCTACCTAAGGATTTTTTTTTCCCTTAAGTAATGATTTCTATAATAAATGACAGAAGTCAATTCACTTGCAGCCAAATGCAGCTACAGTGGAAGTAAACAGAAAACCAGGGAAATACTCTTGAATTTACAGTGAAATTAGACTGACTGATATCCAACTGGAAGGCTGAATGTTAGCCAGAATGGTACACTAACCCCTCCTCTTTTCTGTGATGTCTCAAAAGCTCTTCAGTTGGGATTCTTAAGCACAGCCTCATTTCTCCAGGGCTCTGTGGAAACGTTGTTCTGGTATCAAAGCAAAGGCAGGAGGAGCAGTACCAGAAGGGACACTACTGGTTCTATGTGAAGTGTGTAATGGAAAGGGAGAAGTCTCCTGACAGAAGATGAACTTACCCCAAGTTCAATATCTTCTGAATTGAGTTTGGACTGAATTGCTGAAAATCCACCCAACTCTGCAAACTGAAATAAAATAATCAGTATTATGTTAGTGAACTATAGTATTTAAATAAGCTGTTACAAAAAATACTCCATTGAGAGTTCCTGGGATGCCAACAAGTATCCCTTATTGTGGAGTATCACATGCACCATAAGCTTTATGTTTTCATGGGAATTCAGAGGCACACTGCAGAGTAAAATTATACCTGGCACCAGTTTAAACACCAAGCTAGAAACTCTGTCTTAGGTAAAAATGGATATAGGGAAGAAAGCTAGACCACATATAACAAGAGCTGACTGGCCTAGTATGTTTGACTGGGAAACAGCACTGCAGCCTAAGCTGAGCTCTCGGTTGCCTCTAGTCATAGCTACCATGTTAGGGTAAAGGTGCTCAAGGGAGAAGGCAGCAACTCAACAAGATTATTTAGCAAGGCTCCTTCCCTACATGTAGGCAGGATTAACATCTTAACAACTTTTTTTTGTAGTTGTCACAAAAGTGAAGAGTGGAAAAACAAGTCAGGGGCAAGGAGGGGAAGAAGAAATTATCTCTGAAGCCAAATGAATTCAAGTAACAAATAAAAATTCTGCTTGGTTCACGTTTACCTACCCTGTTTACCAGATCCACCAGCCACCCATGAGGTTCCTTGAAAAATGAAAGTGTTAACAAATTAGTGGCTGCAACAATCAATGCTAAATATTTGTCTTCTGAAAAAGATTTGACAGACACATTCAGCCCATTAACCCACACCCCAGTTGCATGTACTATTATTTCAAAGAAAACAGCAATGTGTTTGTAACAGCTCCGTTACTAAGCGTGTAGCTGGAGTTCTGGGAGGTTCTCATTAGCATCATCCTTTTTTGGACTCTGCTTGACATCACTGGCCACGTGCTGTGGCAACAGTACGCACTGGGGCTGCTGACTCACAAGCAATTATATTTATAGCACATTAGCAGTGTGGAACATTACTAAAGAACCTTTCCCAAAGCATCAGATGTAGAATTTTCTCTCTATGGCCACAAAATTGTTTCCTGAAGGAGAGAACACCACCACCAAGGCTTCTTTTTTTAGACCCACCCATCTGGAACAACTGTGACAAGACAGTGCAAACCCCAAAAACTGCCTTCTTGCCAGCATGTCTGACTTGAAGATATCCTATCCTTGTCTGTTAGAAAAGCATGAATTCTCTGCTAGAACTGTACACCTGCAGTTATCCTGGTCATTTCACACTCAACAGCCAAACAGATGTCAGTCCTGAGATACCACAGATCTACCCATCCGATTGTGTGATATGTTAGACATGGAAGTACACCAATTTCTAAGTCCAGCCTCTAACAGAGAACTGGGACAATTTGAGAGGACAAATTCATTTCTACAGACCAACATACACTGAAGATCTATTTGCTGTAACTCTTGGTGACACATTTAAGCTTTCTTGTGTTATAAACACCTACTAATCAAGCAATCTTTTCTAAGAGAAACACATCTACCCTAAAAACAGGTTTTAGGGCATGGCCATGCTCACCTTCTGGAAAGTGGATATGGGTGAGACAGCATGCATGTTCCCCTCCCCGAAGACTTCTGCCCAATTTCGCTGGCATACCTTCATTCGATTCTTGAAATGATATTCGTTGTCAGGGTTAAACGCCTTGAAAGAAAAGCCCATGGCAATGAAAAACAGAGCTTATGTCAATCTTAGATTAAAACTTGTCCTGATAATGTCTGATCGTTTCAGTTTAACATTCTCCTGGATGACAGTTAAAGATCTAGCAAAAAAGAAAGTTTAACAGAAGACCCCTGCTCCTGCCTCTCTGTTCTCACTGCATAAAGCATTCTGAAGCTTCCATTCTGTATGGACAACATAGAATCACAGAATCACAGAATGGTTTGGGTTGGAAGGGACCTTAAAGATCATCCAGTTCCAACCCCCCTGCCATCAGCAGGGACACCTTCCACTAGACCAGGTTGCTCAAAGCCTCATCCAACCTGGCCTTAAACACTTCCAGGGAGGAGCAGCCACAGCTTCTCTGGCCAACCTGGGCCAGTGTCTGACCACCCTCACAGTGAAGAATTTCTTCCTAATATCTAATCTAAACCTGCCCTCTTTCAGCTTAAACCCATTTCCCACATCCAACAGCCATGTGAGCCGGATACCTGTATAAAGGGGGAGATAAAGTATCAGTTTTAAAAACATAGAGAGTGAAGTGATAGCAGATGTGATGTTTTTTTTTTTGAGAGTGCTAGTTTTCAAAAGTTTTTAGCAACACTCACCCCTTTATGAATTGCATACTGGATGTTAAAAATCTGCAGCAAGCAATGGCTGCAGATTGTAAGACAATATACTACAACTTCAATATAGTTAGAGAAAAAAGCAGCATAAATACAAAATGCCAAATACCCAAATATTAGAAACTGCATCAAAGAGTCAAATACCATTGTGAGTACACTGAGCAGGCCCACAGGAATAGGATCTTGTTTTACTCTTTCTGCAACCAGGTCCACTAGCAGCATAAGCATGTTGTATATTCCTTCATGGATTTCAGTTCCCCATTTGTGAACAGCACTCTTTTTGAAGTTTGAGTACAATCACAAAACAGGATAAATCTATCAACCCTGAGAACGTTTCCAAAGCAAGTATTTCCTTAGGGTGTACTGAACACTGTCTGGTGTGTTTTTCAGATGCTCTTCCTGCACTAATGGCATAAGAGTTAATTAAATCAAGCAATGGCTGCAGATTGTAAGACAATATACTACAACTTCAATATAGTTAGAGAAAAAAGCTGCATAAATACAAAATGCCAAATACCCAAATATTAGAAACTGCATCAAAGAGTCAAATACCATTGTGAGTACACTGAGCAGGCCCACAGGAATAGGATCTTGTTTTACTCTTTCTGCAACCAGGTCCACTAGCAGCATAAGCATGTTGTATATTCCTTCATGGATTTCAGTTCCCCATTTGTGAACAGCACTGGATGTCAACAGCTAAAAAACAGGAAAAAAACAAAAAACTTTTTGAAGTTTGAGTACAATCACAAAACAGGATAAATCTATCAACCCTGAGAACGTTTCCAAAGCAAGTATTTCCTTAGGGTGTACTGAACACTGTCTGGTGTGTTTTTCAGATGCTCTTCCTGCACTAATGGCATAAGAGTTAATTAAATTTGTCATTTCGCTAAAGAACACCTTCAATCACAGTTTATGACAGAAAATAAAATGTAGCAAACTGTTTTCCATTTCCACACACTAATAAAGGCCGTAACCTTTGCAAAGAACAACTAATTTGTTTGTAGATTGAAGCTACAACTATTAAATCACCAAGCAGGCGTGCCACAAAACTGCACTGATTCAGCTGTAATAACTGTTTGCCAATTCACACTTTTTGAGCAGTTTCTATTAGAAAACAAAGAACGTGTACCATGAAGAGAGAGGTATTTAATGCTGCTTTCCCACCTACTGAAACATGTTCTTTGAATCTGGTCTAATGTGGTTGTTTATAAAGGACACTAAGCTCCCATCTGCAAATTTCTGCTAGCTGTGTCTGAAAAGAAGCAGTTGAAAAGCTTAGTACTTTAAATACAATTCCTTTTTGTACCATTTGAAGAAGCAAGAGGGCTTCTTGCAAATATTTCAGCGAATTGTAATTCAGCACAGTCTGAACTTAGATTTCTATGGATTACCCTTCTGGAGGAGCAATCTACACTGTTTATTTAATATGCAAAAAATACCAGTGATTTAAAAGTATTATATGTAAAGCTCTTACTCTAATAGCCAAATAGAAACAGAATTTTCTCCTTAAATTTATATCTTCCTTAAATATACTTATATTCTCAGTATTTTAAAATTAGGGGTCAGTAACTTTTAAAAAGGTGTATACATATTTTTATACATATGGTCTAAAAACTGAGCAAGAAATTTAGGCAGTATCCAAAATGGGTGGAATAGTGGGAAGTAAATTGGTTTAGGAAGCTCTGTAGAGAAAATTCACAATAACCCAGAGAAGAACAGCCAGAGAGGCACATTATGCATTAAGCACTGAGGGGAAAGACAAAATCTAAACACATCATGTAAAGAGGTAAGAAACAATTTAGCAGCCCTCCAAAGAAGGAGCAGAAAGAATAAAGTTAAAGGAAATTTGATTCTGAACTTGCCATTAATGGCTGTGTCCAAGGGCTCCACTAATTACTACAGAGCTCTTCATTTAAGAGAGAAAAAAAAAGGAACAACAACAAAACCCCCGCTATGTGCCAGAATTGGCCAGAGTTGCAGAACTGGGAGTTTGTGTGATTTTAATCTAAGTCTATGTATGATTTTAGTCTAGGAAAATAATCTGACTATGATTTTAACCTAAGAACATACTCTTTAGTTACCATAGTTTCTGAAGTCAAGAACTGAAGTTACAAGACACTATTTCCATCATGAACAACACAAAAAATTGTTCCAGTTTACCTACTTACCTTTTTAAATGCTTCAGGCATGCATCTGTCCATAAACCTCTTGCAATTCTCATCAGAATCAGAAAGACCTTTACAGAAAGGAGAGTGCTTTTTTAAAGTTTTTTTTTTTTTAAAAAAAACCCCAAGCTTTTAAAGATTATCTCAGGGAGCTTGTTGCAAGTTTTTGTGAACACCAACAAAAAACAGCAGATATAAATGTAATGTGCTACTGTTCATTCATAACTAGCATGCTTTTTCAGACACAAAAAAAAGTGAGTGAAGAGAACTTGCCTTTTAGAAATAAGAAGTTTCCCAATGTTTCATCTTTTATAACTTCTTCAAGCATTATTAGCACCACAAGTACTCCTCCTTTATACTTTGTAACTTCTACTAACTTCAGACCATTTCTAATGCTTCGCAGCCTCCACCCAAAGCCAAATCTAAGTACACTCTTTTAACACAGGTAAGAAACAGGGAAGCAAACCAGAACCACCTAGCAACTTCCATTCCCCCAACAGATTATAACCCCCTTGTAGTCTGTCATCTGGCACGACCGAAAAACTATCTTGCACTCTTATTATATACCAGTTGTTGGGCACGATGCCTCTGTAACACTCTCAACCCCAGCCAAAGTACTGAATACAGAAAAGTCAAATTCAGGTCTAATGCAGTATAAGCATTTCACTAGGGAAAAACAGCCAGTTACACAAGCGTGGTACAGCATGGATTTAGTTGACAGCTTGTTTTTACTCATGGAAAATAACCAGCACAATGAAAAAAAGAGTCAGTAATTCAGCTCTGAAAAACAGTAATTCCTACAATCATTAGAACATAAAGAAACATGTGCTCCACTTTTTAAAAAAGCTTCAGTAAACGAATTAAAGGGGGAAAAAGAGAGAGACAGACATTCTTTTTACAGCATTGGGTTGAACAGTTAAATGTTAACCACTTCACAGAGACATGATCATTCTGAAGGGTGCTAAGTAAACAACTGCAAGATGAATATGAAAGACTCAACTGCCCACCGTACTGTCTATGAAACCCTTTGAACAGCAAAATCTTTCTGTGTGCAGAAAGAGAACTTACCTAGTCTTGCTAAGTAGGTGGATGCAATTAGGCACTTGCCTAGAGACTCTTCCCGCTTATAGGGGATGGACCAATGATCTGTCAAAACTCTGCTCTCCAGTTCATACAAGTTAGTTGTTGGGAACTCAATACCTTCACCAGAGCAATTACCATTTTCATCGTTTTTCTGTGAATAAAAAGGAAAGTTCAAGTAAAACAATTTTTATCTCTCCCAGACACTTCAAAGGATTTAGAAGCTTCAGAAAAAGTGGCTGTGCTTGTAACAAGCATGGCAAATTCTCAACCCTGAGGCTGCTTGTGCTTTTCAAAGTAGAATTTAATATTGCAATTTGAATGGAAGGGATTACATACCTTTATGTATTTCGTGTAGGTGATAACTACTATGTTTACATAAATAGGCAATTAGTTAGCAATTAGTTAAGTGGCAAATCTTGTTCCTTAGCATATCAGATTCTAGAGGCAAGTGATAAGTACTCAGTCCCTGTGAGACTGTAGAGTACCAACCTTGATCTTCATAGATCTCCATATTAATCCTCTGTTCAACAACTGCTGTAGAATATGGAATAGTTTATTCCAAGGGAGGCCAATTTCACCACTCTCTCACCCCAGCACGTTAAGAAACACAAGACACTAATCCAGTACATCAGGATTTTTATTTTTTTTTTACTAGCTAATTATCTAAAGACAAATTTACATCTCGAATAGAGATGTTCAGCAAGGAAGCTATAATTGTCCTCCTCCTCCTGAAGTCAAAAGCAGTTACTGGAAAATGCTGTGGAAGGCAAACAGGGAAAAAGCAAGCAGATGTCTGCAGCTAAGCTTTACAGGTGTCCTCGCCAGTGCCACTGAACAGAGGCTATTTCTGTGTACAGACAGGACACAGAATTAGCCCCGTGTTCTTTGCTAGGTGCCATATGAGGTAACTGCCTCAGGAGCGCCAAATTAAAGAGCAGACAAGTTACCCATTTATTTTCTTTTGTTTATTTTTTAACCTCACATAGATGCTAGCTACCCCACACGTCAAAGAGTTCACATGGACTGACTTTCCTGCCTTCACAACTCCAGCAGCAGAAGAAAGAACAGAATGTCTCCATCAGGCCTGGCAGCAACCAGGAGCAACTGTCAGAGGCAGAAGAAAACACAAGTGCAGTGATGCTAGCAAGATCCCCCTGAGACAGAAGCTAGGGACATGTAGGGAGTAAGGACAAGCAGGAAACACACTCAAGAGTTTAAAAAAACAGCGTCAGGAAAGCGAATGGAACAAATAGAAAGGAATAAACTGAAAGAAAGAACTGCACTCAGGAGGACGTGGTATATAAAGAATGAATTCAGTGTATGACTACAACTGTGCTTCCAGCTCTCTCTCTCTCTCTGCACTTGCTATTTGCAGGATTAGACCTGTTTATTAAAAAGTAAATGTGCCAAATTCACTTTCACAATGATTCAAAAATATTAAGCCAAGGAAACAGCAATTGTATAGAGCTTATCCTTTAAAGGTCACTGGTGCAGGTGACAATAGCACAGTGGCTGGACTTAGTAACAGGTTCTGGAGAGCAGCAGTAAAGTTTACATGAATGGAACACAAATAGTGCTCAGAAAAAAACCCAACACGTCAGTGTTTGGGAAGTAAGGTGCCACCTTCCCCCAACCCTCTACTAAACATTTAGTCCCAAGTTTGTCATTATGGGAAGTTGTACTTTAACAGACCTGAATATCAACTTCTGAAACTGTAGTTGTCTGATCCAGTACTGTGCATGGAAGTCGAATGTAATTCACATCTAGCAAAACATGCCCTGGTCAAATACTTCAAGTTTTGGAAAGAGAAGTTTGAAGGTCTAAATGAAAAGACACTGAAAGCATTTAAAACCCAAAGTTTCCTAGGAAATATCTTGTTGCACTAATTAAACAAACAACAGTTAAGTTTACAGCTTTTGTAAAGGACATTCATGCAGAACACAAACCCATTTCCTGTAGAAAATAAACATGCAGTTACAAAAAAAGCCCTTACAGTAGCAGCACAGGATACAATGATTAGTCTAATAACAGTACACTGAGTATAACGTAAACACCCAATTGCTAAGTCCCACATTTCAGTTCAGCCCAGACTTGTAGCAAAGGAAAGCACCATTTCAACAAATGATTACAGTAACTGAGCTACAGTTGCTCCATTCCCTGGAGGAAAGTGTTGACATTAAATAAAAATATCCACTGCTAACACTAGTTTAAGAGATGTAGTTGAACAGCAGCACAGACCTTCAACTGCTGCTGAAAAACTCCACCTGTTCTGCTTCCCCATCTGCATCTAAGCAATGCTGCTCTTTATTTACCTCTTTCCACACAAGTGACTCCCAGTGCCTGAAATATTATGGAAATTCATGAGAAAACAGTGAAATAACACGCTCTTCACTGTACACTCGGCTCCCACAGACGAGGACATTATCACAAATTGCACTAAGGATGCGTCTGGCTTATTGCTGAATTGAGTCTACCAACAACTTAGTGAAAACATGGGTTTTTTACACAAGAAATAACAACAGGTTCAGCACTGGGAATATTGCCCTAATAACAACGGGAACTATTTGCACTGAAGGAGCACAGCTTTGGCACATTCCACTAACGAGACAACAAGTCTTCTTGCTTCTCAGCTCTTTGCTACTAAAACCCTACCTGGAAAGAATTAAGTTTAATTATTTATTAATTTTGGAACATATCACATACAAGTAGCTTCACAGTTACTGTGAAACCTGAAACAGTCTCAAGGAAGTGCCCAGGTAGTGTAAAACTCAAATTCGCCTTCAAATCAATGATAAATTTAATACCCTGCATTTCTTGGAGATTACTGCTGTGTTCAGCTTATATTACTGCAGACTGAATCTTGTTTCAAATACCTAGTATGAATAAAGATGTCTAAAGATATATGGCTGCTCTTTCATAATTAGTGGACAAGAAAAACCCCCAACTGTTCACCATCCAACTTCTAAACGAGTGCAATGTTAGCTCAGCTCTTGCACAATGTGAAGCTGCCTCACTCACCCACACAGGCTGAGGATCTTGCTCTGTTGACATTCACAAATGCAACACATCACAGCTCTGAAAAGGTAGACACAAATAAGACTTTGTAACTGAGGAGCCAGGAACTGTCACTACAGACTCTACTGACACGGGTCCAGAGGTGAAATAAAAGTTTTTAAAGAAAGAATACACTACACATGAAAATAAATAGTACATGAGGCCGTATCAGCCTCACAAAAAGTGTTTTTTCTGTGTCTCTTTTTTTGGAAATTACATACTTTTTCTTTTTTTTCCTTTTTTAAATATATAGAGAAACTCCCTCTGTCTCCTCAAACAGATGACTTAAGAATGGTGTCTGCCAGTTGATGATGACCTAAATCAGGACTATGCAATTCTGGGTGAAAAGACTGGACTGGCACCCGAGATGTTAAGGATTTGTAGGGATATTCTCCACCAACAGAACAGTAAAAAGTAAAGAAACTATTCCTGGCAGTCAATGGGTTATCCAAAGATAAACTGTTTAAAAGTCTCTAAGAATCATCTGTTTTTTGAGATAGAAAATTGTGGTGCACATCAAACATCCTGTGACCACTCTCCATTCTGCAGCCAAGATCTTGAGACTAAAAAACACTTGCTGGCAAACCTTTACCATCATTTTCCACGCCTCCTGATAGAGCTCTTATTACAAAAAAGCCCTGAAGATCCCCCCATTCTAACAGCATTACTCGACTCTTCTGGCTTTTTTTTTCATGGTGTGAAAATGCAGTTAAGTCCAAACACACACACGCAGGCTCCCAAGAGAAACATCCTCACGTGAACAGCCTCGAGATTCTCACCCTGGAGACCTGGCACCTCCCAGAGTTGTCTGCAAGGCTAAATCAACAAAAATTTTAAAATATCTGATCAATAAAGCATTGCATAAGTCTGTAGTATAAAACCTTCCATGGAAAACTAACACAGAACAAATAATAGCCCTCACACAAAAAGTGAAATATAAATTAACTTTAATTGCTGAAAGGTCACAGTTCAAAGCTTCCAAATGTATTCCTGCAGTATTCAGCTAATTAACTCAAATATTGTTTAACTAAAGCCTGGTGTTTACCACACTGTTCACTTTACATAAAATAACAAGGGAGTTTAAGAGAGTGTTTTGATGCTAACTGGTAGTCTTAGTAATGAAATTACCGTCAAATGTTAATTTCTTAATTTAATTTTGATAGAAGGCTACCAACAGAATTTATTATCACCACAGCTAAGTCACATTATGTGCTCTTGAACCTAGTATAACTTACAAAACAGAACCCCAAAGTCATGATTCTTTCAACAACCAACAGCATTAGACTTCAAGATACCAGCAGATCAAGTAGTTTCCTTCACCTCATGGCTCTCTAATAAGTGATTTTCACAAAATTACCACCATTTTATAGCAAAAAACCCCAGATTTTTGATGCTTCACTGTATTGTTAAAAAAAAATCATATTTTGTTACTATGTACCCACAAATGGGACCAAATTTAATTTCTCTGAAAAGCAGTAATAAAAAAAAAAAAAAACTTAAAGCCAGAATTAGAAGCCAAAAATTCTAGGTCCACCTTTCAGTTTTTATCACAGACATACTAAGAAACAATGAGGAAATAAATTTCTCGATGCTTCAGCTTCCCCAGCTGCCAAGTGTCAACAGCAGCGACACTTCCCTCTGCCACAGCATGCTGATGCACCATTCCCCAGCATTACAAAGTACTGCAAGGTGCTCAGGTGGAGGCAATGTAAGAGAAATACATCAAATACCCATAAAAACAGAGTGTTTCCCTGCTCTCTGATCTACCATGTCCATCAATTTGTGGGAGAAGCTGTGAATCTTGAAGTCATGACTCGACAGTCCCTCTATCTGCCAGACTAGTGATTAAAGCAGCTTTTACTTTCACACCTGCATGTCAATTCTTTTTTCTTTTAATTAACTCCAAAAAGGAGGATATTCTGTTACCCAGAACTGAATCACAGGAGTAAGAATAAAAAGGCTTTCAAATAAATCAAAGCTACTACCCTGTACTCACACTTGAACATGTTAAGCACAAGGTACTGAATGTTTAAAAAAACTGTTACATTTTCATACCTGTAATCTATGTGCTTTTTATAAACTGGTGCTCCAGGAGCTTAAAGATCTTCTTTAAACTCATGTGAAGTGGCAGATGTGGGAACTAAATTGAAGAGTATTTCCCAGTTGTTCTTGCCATCAGATCAAACTCACTCAACCCACACCACTAAGAGCAAGCTTGATATCCTTTTATGAATATGAGAATATTAGTAAGCCTCAGAAAATGGTATCATATATGGAATTTCCACACTATGTTTCTTATTTGGCAATGAGAAAACCCACTGTGATTTCCTAAATGTTTTACTGATGAACAAACATTTATTTGCAAAGTTTAACAGTGTTTAACTGTTTTAAGTCCTAAATATCTCGCCCTTGCATTTTCATCCACAAGGAAAATATCTGTATGTAAAATTTCTGAGCACAGCATCAGACAGGAATGCTGTCTGTTATTTATGTTCTGCTAAGATAAATAAGCTTATTGGGGAGATATATGGATGTTTTATTGATTTTGCATAGAAATTTAGCTCTCTAGTTGAATTTTTCACTATGCACAACTTTACACAAGCAAATGTAGTCTTGTCATAAGAAAAAACATTAGGATTTCATCATGTTACTATAAAGGCATGATACCAGTCTGTCACTAAAGGAAAATAAATCCTGTGTTACAGGCTCAACCTAACTGAAGCTGATTTGGACTCCCACCTCACCATAAAGACATCCTAAGAAAATTCTGATTTATTTAGTGAACGTTCTCACAGAAAGCTTTGGACACTGACCTTAGCTGAGAGTAGTACAAGTCCATTATCAAGAATGCATGTTTGGAATAAGCCCTTCTTAGTAGTTGTAAGGGATTATAACAAATCAACCACAAAAACCCCATGGCTTGTCCTTTTACCCCCATCTCTCACAACCAAGAACTGTGTAAAACTGGGAATAAGAACACAATATGAATGTGAAAAATACAAATTAAAAAAAAATCAGCAAAGCTAGAAATTAACCAGGATTTCCTACAAACATTGGTTGCACTGGTCTCCCTGACTTCCAGGGTGCTGGTGCAATGTTACTAAGCAATATTCCCCAACGTAATTGCCGAGGTGTTCAGAGATCAACACAGCACCAAGCTTTACAGCAAAACAAAACAATCCAGGCTCTGGAAAAATCACATGTGAACTGAGAGATTAATTTAACTTAAAGAAGAGGAACACTTTTGCCCTTTTATATTACTATTACCATAGCACTTAGTGGAATCTGAGACAGATTTGCTATAACCACTTTTGACCATGTATTTTAGGGTTTGATAACTAGTTGAAGGCCAGGGAGAGGTCACGGAAAGCACGGTTAAGAATGTCATTCATAAGAAACCAAGGAAAACACACTTATCTGCCATGTGTTTTCAGTATTGTCTGTGGATATATTTAAAAAACTTGCTCCATTAGCGTAACTACAAGTAGCCAGAGTCTGAGTTGACGTTATTATTCCTTCCAAGCCTTAAGCTTTCATAAGTACAAAACCCCATGCTTATTTCCAAATAACTTTGTGTGGCATCAAACAAACATTGTGTTTTAATACAATGAAACAATGAATCACAAATGCTTAGCATTTCAGTACTTAATTTTAAGTCAATACTTCTACCTTCCTTTGCCAAAACACCAGGCAGTGTGCAGAAAGTGCTGCAGAAACACTAGATCAAGTATTTATTATAACATTTTACTGACCAAAGGTATTGAATTAAAATTAATTCAATACCTCCTCAATTCTCCCTCCTCTGGAAGGGAGAATTAATTCAACAGCACTGCTAACCACTCATCTACACTTCTGTTCTATGGATGCATACTGACATATAGTGAGGCAGAAACTAGAACTGAGAAAGCAGCTGGCACAGAGTTTGAATTCAAGTTCTACAAAGTATTATTACAAAATTGTGATTAACTAATAGGAAAAAATCTTTAAATGCCTCTTGAGAGGCATCAGAACAAGCGAAGTCAGCACTGCTGCAAAGCAGTGAGCATGAAGATCGAGTGGCAAGAAATATTGAACACACTGGCTTTTTTTAATTGATTTTAATTTGGCCCATGAAGCATAACTGAAACATACACACCAAAGACTACTCCTATGGCAGCACAAACACGTGTTTTTTTCAAAACAAGAGCTTACAAAAGAAACAGGCACTTCCTTTCCATCTTTGCCCTCCTCATACAAAGAGCTACTGTTCCTTAATCCAAAAGCAATCCAAATGATTTGCTGGAATTAACTTCTAACACTGGCTAATTTGTTTTTATTCTCATTCTTCCTCAGTATTTCACTTCCTTATTAAACAGCTGCCACAGAACAGCACTGTAAACTGGGAAGATGACCAGAAAATGCCTCCAGAGGACATTATATCAAAGACACTTCCTGCCCAGCTGAGCAGTGTGCTATGCAGAGTTGTCTCCCACCTCCACTGACCCCACAGGCATCACCTTCGCTGATGAACCAGTAATTACAAAGTGCTAGTCTCAAGCCCAAGATTACTCTGACAATCACAGAACATGATAATGAGTTTATAAATTAGTCAAAACAAAGCTTACAATTAAAATTAACCAAATGCACCTCTCGGTATTACTCCTATTTTCCCTAACATCATGTAGCATCTCTACCAGTCTGTGTTATATCAAGAATGAAAATCAGGGTATTTTTGAAATCCAAGAAAACATTAAGATAACCAGAATCTAAACAGAGGTTCTACACCAGGGCCATTAATTTTTGAAAACAGTGAGGCCAAAAAACAAGAGTGCTAAAATACTAATTCCACTTGACATTCTGATGGCATCCAGCCAGGGACTCAATGCCAGAATCCACCACAGAGCTTTATTTGATTGCTTAATTGTTTTACAAGGCCAATTCCTAGACAAGCCACACTGTAAAACTTCCACGTGAGAATGCCAGAAAATACTCACTTTTGCAAAGCTCAACACGACTTACAAAACAGGAGACTGACTTTAAATTTATAAAATTGTAGCGTGAAATTAATCTCATTCACTTGAAAGCTAAATAGCCTTTTTGTCTTTAAATAAATACAGCTCCTTCCATTCAAGGATCAAAGAACTTCACAAGCCGAAGGTCTGTGGTTCTCCTAATAAAGCACACATCATTATCCACATTTTACTCACTAAAAGCTAAAACCAAGCTTAAGTTCCACACCCACCGTGACGCAGCGCATCTGTGGCAGAACTGCTCTCGGTGCTGAGCTCTAATAACGAGGAGAGATGGGATTTTGAACACAACAGTTCTGCAGCATGACTAGTGAGAATGTTCCTGGCACTGTTACTCACTACAGTTGCTGGCCTGTTTCTTTTACAAAAATCCCCTTCTCTTGAAATCAAACAGCACCTGTAAAAGCAATCACCTTGGACAAGTTTTATTATAAACCTTATCTAGTAAAATCCGGCATATATGAGCTTTTGATCCAGTTCAACTGAAAAAAAAACAAAACAAAAAAAATCAGAAGAACACATGCTAAAGGAGACAGGAATAGGTAGAAAGTAACACAATCTGTTAATCACAGTTTACCCAAGAGGACGTAGTAATGATGATCCGAGGGCTGGAGCACCTCTCCTATGAGGACAGGCTGAGAGAGTTGGGGCTGTTCAGCCGAGAAGAGAAGGCTCCGGGGAGATCTTATAGCGGCCTCCCAGTACCTGAAGGGGCTACAAGAAAGCTGGGGAGGGACTTTTCACAAGGGCAGTTAGTGACAAAACAAGGGGAAATGGGTTTAAACTGAAAGAGGGGAGGTTTAGATTAGATATTAGGAAGAAGCTCTTCACTGTGAGGGTGGTCAGACACTGGAACAGGTTGCCCAAGGAAGTTGTGGATGCCCCCTCTCTGGAAGTGTTAAAGGCCAGGCTGGATGAGGCTTTGAGCAACCTGGTCTAGTGGAAGGTGTCCCTGCTGATGGCAGGGGGGGGGAACTGGATGATCTTTAAGGTCCCTCCCAATCCAAACCATTCTATGATTCTCAGAAGCAGTTTAAAAACAAATCAAGATTGTTTTAGTAAAGGTTATACAAACTGGTGTTATATGTTCAATACTTTTAGTCTAAAGCCTAAGGGTTCCCAGCCCTTACTGCAACTTCAGGTTCTCTGGTCACTTCCCCATGTTCATTTGTCCTGCTCTTCTCCATCCCATTCCTCCCCAACTCCTGAAAGTCAGAACTTACAGCACTCATGGCAATTCACAGACACACTGACACATGTTGTCATCACATTCATTTATAGTCTTATCTTTAATTAGAAGGATTTAGCAGCATTTCATGAAATAGCTTATCTGTCAGTCATATGAAAAGATGGAGTACACCATCCTTCCACCCTCCTCACTCTGCAAAGAATCTCACCATAGAAATCTGTGTGTTGCCCAAGGAACAAACACAGAAATCCCACATTCTTGCCAAAATGCACTTATCAGATTTACTTCACCTGACAGACATAAAGACAGAAGTTACATCAAACAGGCAGTCACCTCTTGTAAAAGCAGGTGATCTCAGCCCATCGAATTGGTTTGATACTACACAGCGCAAAACTTCAAACCATCTGAACCTCCTGATATTTCAGGAAGACTCCACAAATGAATGTGAAGCCCCTTTTGTATTTCCAAATTTGTCTGGTCCTTTTTCTTTAGCATGGGCATGCTAACAGCATCAACTCCAGAGGCACAGCACAGCAATTAATGTAAAACTGAATCAGTTGTACGCTCTTTGGAAGACATGAGCCTGCTGAAACTGAAGTTTCAGCCCTTGTGAAAATGAATTTATGTGTATCTTCATCTCAAGTCTCACATATAAAGCACAGAACATGTGTTGGGCCAGCTCACAGCAGCTGTCTTGCTTCTGGGCCAGTTATTCCAAATTCAGTCTTCTATAACACTTCCAGATGCCCCTGAAAACCAACAGTCTGGACCACTGAAAGAGGATTCATCCTGGTCTTGCTATCTCATCTAAAGAAAACATGTTTTTACAAGTATGATATGTATCTGGTTGCTGGGCTGTTCTCAAAGAAAACCAACAGACAAGCCTTTCTTTGATCAATGTGCTTACTGAACAGAACAGATTCTGACATTATGCAATAGAAACCCAAAAACTCTATGCAAACATAATGGCTTCATTACTGATTAGGGAAAATGTAAAATGTAATTCATAAATCTATTCTTATATGCATAGGAAACTGTACTCAGCCAAAAAAAGAATGTAAATACAAAGTACAGACCTGTTACACACACGTTTTGGAGAATGGCTAAAGCTTTCTTCTTATTTTTAAATTAAAAATAATAAATCTAATCCTAACTTTTGTTCATGGAGAAGATTACTAGACCAGAAAAAAATATTTAGGGGAACATTTCTAATAATTGTGTGCTTTTGATTTCTATGTTCATGTACATTGCTGATATACAAAATCCAACAATCAAACCAAAAATCTAACATACCACTACTTCCTCATTAAATAAAATTTAAAACTGGTATTATGATGTGAAGGAGAAATACACACTCTAAGAGCTGCTAGAAAGAGAGATGATACTGAAAGGAAGCCAAACAGAAACATCTGAGTTACCACAAGCTAGCATGGGGTAGAGTGTTTCAATATAATGTATATGATTCCAACAAATACTACAGCTATTTGTGCAATGGCTTTCTGTACAGCTTCTTATGTCATAAATTTGTGCTGAATGGAAAACTAGTTACTAATTAACCACCTAAATAATAGCTGTAGTTTATTAAACGTAGTTCTAGATTACATTTGAAGAATAAAAAGAACTGTTTATAGCTATATTATATTTTTTATATTATGTTTTTCCTCCTTTTATAAATGATATGCCAAAAGCTGCTGGGTTATACTGCAATATTAGACAAATAAGCACGGGCAACAATCCCAACTCTTAAGGTTCTTACAGGTATAACTCTTATATTCCAAAAATACTGTTCTGCAAACATACGCAGGAGTTGCCACATGTTCAGATACAAATAAATCCAGCTACTAAACTGAGGCCTGAATTTATATAAACTTTCATGTAGCAAGATACTTGAATCCTTCAGAAATGCCTACTTTGTGGACTTGCAGTCATTTGCCTATATTGAAATGTTTTGGTTTCCCTCCTGTGGGTTAACAAGAACACAAGTCAAAGCAAACAATAACAAGAGTGGCAAAGGAAAGTGAAGTGCAAGTAAGTTTGATCAGACTTAATAATAATAATATTGAAATAACAGGGGGAAAAATCCTCTTAGTCAGAGTTGTCAAAGTGTCATTTGTAACAGGAAGAGGAGGGGGGAAAAAAGTGCTTTTCTGAAGTTAACACTGACAGCTTCTCTTGAAATGTCACACTGACAACCCAGGCTGTCCCAACCATAACTCTATCTGGTAGGAAAACCCACCCTCTTGATGGCTACAGAGATCTGAACGCAAACGAGCAGAACTCTCATTCACTCAGAACCCTTCAAAGGTTTTAAACCAGTGCCCTACTGCTTCCATCAGGGGAGTTAAACAGCAACTCCTCTTCTGCACACCACACGTGCTGACCCACAGATCATCTTACTCCACAAGCACACATCAGCAGCTTACAGCAGCTAAGGATTTAACCCAGTTACTTAGTGAACAGGTTCATGCATCTTTATTCTGCAAGACAAGACTTCAGTATACTTGAGAGTCTGGATACGGATGATCTGTGCGAGTGTAGCTATGTACAAGAAGATACATGCATGTATTTGTCATATACATTTTTACAGATCCAGACACACACAGAAAGACACCACTTCTTGCACAGGAAACCCCCAAGATGCTGTTCACTGAAGCCTGGATGGGTACATGAGCTTCCCTGGTTTTATTCACGTTCTTAAGCTTCTGCTGTTGGCCACTTCTTGAGACAGAGACTACACAAGGTGGCCCTTTGGGACCGCACAGCAGGGCTGTTCTGTTCTCATCCCCATAGGTTCCATAGTCTGGTCACTATTAATTAGCCCTTTTATACAAACACTTTGAGAAGTTTTGGGAAAAAGACCTGGAGGAGGAAAAGGCTTTACAGGTAAGTGCTACAAGACTGTTCCAGGCAGCAGGGAAAGTGCCATGAGTGTACCTACTGGCTGAGGAGTTCAGAGTTCTGGAAGAGAGAACAGGAAAAGGCAGAGAAGGAGGAAGGAGAGAACGGGGAAAGGCTGTCATTCTCCAGCACTTCTACCTACTTCAGGTCTGTTTTACAACACAGCTATAATTTACACTATTAGTTAAAGCCTCTGTTTGGAAAACATTTGGGCTCACCTTACTTCTATTTCTGAATTTACACTTGGCTTACCCAAATAAAACTGTACACAAAGTAGCACCCAGACTGCTCTTACCTTCACATTGTGCAAACAGTTAAAAAAAATTAGAGAGTCGTTAGTCACTGGGATTATGCAAGAAGGCACAAGAAGGGCAGGAAAAAAAAAACAACCTACGGTAGCCGCACATTCCTCGAACGCCAAGGAAAAGCCCGGGCGCTCCTCACCTCCCAGCGATCGCAGCCAGCAGCCGCGGCGTGCACGGCCCGGCACCGAAGGGAGCAAGCCGGCCAGGCGAGGGGGCGGTCGGAGAAGCCCCCGCACACCGCCCCGGGCCCCAGGGAGACGGGCCGACCCCGCGGGGAGCGGAGCCTCCC
>NW_010325393.1:64904-67266 GCF_000700745.2 Antrostomus carolinensis | reverse complement strand
TTCGAACCCCCACCATTCTGTGATTCAACCCCATGACACTCAATCCCTGCAAAGGTTAGGGCTACGGGCAGTGTGTGTGGAGAGAAGGGATGCTCCTCCAGGGCCATGAGGCACAGACCTGCCCGGCTGCTCCCCGTGCACCATGACTCCTGCTCTGCCCACAGCTCACATTGGAGATCATCCGCACTCTGAAACAATCCATAAGGACTTTTAAAGGTTCAATAGAAATAGATTTTATTTGCAGCTTCACCATGCAGCTTTCAGTTAATAGCTATCCTGCCGCTTCACAGTACAGCACTTTCCAATCCCTAACAGGCAGCCACGTGGTCAGAGACTCCACTTGACATGGTCTCCCTCTTCAGCAGGTTCCCACTGAGCAGATCTCCTTCCCCAGCACTGTTGGGTGTCTGTCTCCCCTAACTTTGGGTTTGCAGGCAGGACACGCTTTCTCTGGGGAAGGCAGCGGTGCTGGCAGCGCTGATTCAGACCCTGCAGCTCTCCCTGGTGCTGAGTGAGGCTGGCTGCTCCGTGTCTCCTCGACGAGGGGTGTACTCATGTGGGACTGAAGCATCTCACTTAGAAATATGTCTCCAGACAGGGGCAAGTGGATATGCTCGTGGAACGGGTGGAAAAAGGTGGATTTAGAGTTGTCCGTGCATAACTTGCCAACATCTTTCAGTCCCCAGTGGAGGTCCATGCGTGTCCTCCCACCTTTGCTCTGTGTGGTCCCCGTGAAGAGCATGTCAATATTGGAGGGCCCTTTCAAAAGCACAAATCAAAGCTGTTTCCATCTTAACCTCTGAGCTGTCTGTGTGCCTGGTTTTGTGCATAATTTATGTGTTCAAGCAGATGTACTCTGCCCCTCTGTAGATAATGCCCCGTTCCCACTGTGTTTGTTCCTATCTCTGTTGCCACGTGTCTGCATTCTACTACCTTCCAGCCCAGTGGCATTTTTGGAGGAAGACCCTTGGGCAATTTTGCATCCTCTCTGGGAAATGGTCTCAACTCTATGGGGGATTTAAAAATTTTTATTATTCTTATTTTATCCTTGTTGACTTCCCTGTGTGTTGTCCTTCATCTGCTGGCAATCTGATGTTGTGCTGACAAACAATCTGACCTGACATCAGTGGGGTCAAAAAAAATTAGAAAAACCCAAAGCTTAACAATAAAAATAAGCAGCTGAGGCTAGCAGACGGAGAAGAGGAGAAAGTCAGAAAGGTGGCTCAGGGAGCTGAGCAGCTGCCAGCAAGCAGAAGGGCCAGGGAAGAGCAGCCCTGTGGAAAAAGGTAATGCAGGACAGAGATGGGGCAAAAATCTTGTGAAAACTGAGGGGAAAATGGGTATGTCAAGAGTTGTGGGGGAGTGGGAAGAGTTTGTGAGAGACTTGGGCAGGGTTTCATCCATGTAGCCCCACTTATGGCATGCCAGCAGTGCAGCCATCCCGCTGCAGCTGAGCAATCCCCAAATTGCCCATGGCTCCAGGGAAGACACCTCTTGCACTGATCATTTTGAAAAATGGGTCCTGTTCTACCTGTCTTGCCTTTACAAATAGAGGAGTGACAGGAGTCAAGGGGAACATCAACTTCGATCCAGAAGTGATGAGCGAAGCAGGGAGGAGAATGGCAGCAAGGATGGGGGGACAGCCCATCTCCCTACCTCCTTAGCTGTAATTAACCCCAGTGCTAATGAAGTGTGACGAGACAGCTACCTTCACATGGCGGAAAGCTCACAAGAAGCAGCACCAGCTAATGAGGACATTAGAGGCTGATCTCTCCCTTGTCATCCTCCTATTGTTTTAATATTAGGCTAATTTTACTTTAATGTAGATTAATTGGCACCTTTCTGCCTACAAATTCCTCGGATAGTCAAAAATATTATTATTTTTTAGAAATTTTTTTTCCCACCAAACAAAATAGTTTCCTTGGATTTGGAGGAGAATTGGAGAAAGGGAGAATGCCTCTTCTGAAAACCAGAAACAAGATGCAGATGGAGGCTGAGCAGGAGGAAAAAATGCTTTGTTATGCAGTAAGCAAATTTGTCTCATCCATCCCTCTTTGCTCGGTGTGATGGCAAGGCAGAATGAGAGGAGACTAAACGTGGCAAATAGCATGAGGAAAAAGCAGGAGCAAGTGTCGTCAAATGTCTAGCCTCGCAGACTGAAGGAGCAAAAAAATCTACTATTTTTATAAATGTCCTTGCTCATTTTCCTCCTGGGGTGAATTTGGCAGTTCCTCCCTTTCCACACGGTGAGCAGTCATACTACAAGCTTGCCTGTGCTGTCCCACCATTGTGCTGCAAGGCTGGAAAAGGGAGTTGCACAGATCCAGACGCTGGCTGCATCCAACTAGAGCAAAAGCTGGGA
>NW_010325393.1:31429-64877 GCF_000700745.2 Antrostomus carolinensis | reverse complement strand
CTCAGAGGGAAACCCCCAGCTCCTTTTAGAAGGTTGTCAGAGCAAGGCTGGTTGGAAAATCCAACATGGGAAACCATCATGGTCTTCTGAAAGCTGTCTAGCAATGGGTCAGCCTTGCACAACGGTGGCTTGTCACAGCTGTGAGACAGGAAGGGTGATTCAGAAAGAGAGGCAAGATTAGAGTGTTTTGCAAATATGCTTCAGGCTTTGTGGACCATACTGCTGGTGGTACCAGCTAGGCTTGTGCAGAGCATGGGCTAGATAGACCAGGCAAAGCTGGTCTGTTTTGCTGGTGCAACTCAGTTCTGATAGACGTGTAGGTGGGGGAAGGGAAAGATAGTGAGCTGGCTATCAGTTTGGCATGAACTAAGGAGAAAAATTTGAGGAGTGGTAAGTGACACATGCAGGTGGTATTGGTTGTTTGCTCAAACTTTTTGTCAGTCCTTCCTTGGATTGAACTTGCTGGGATTTCCCTCACCTTGCTGTGGGTGGGCAGACCTGTCTCCAACCAGCCTGGTACTGTGCCTCAGAAGAGACATCTCCATTAGCTGCAGCTTGATGCTGCATTCAACCTCTGAGCTCCACAAATGTCCACACTGCTCGTATGCTGCCTCCTCGTATGGCTGCAGTGACCCAGGCGGCTGGCCAGACAAGGAAGCCCAACTGTGAGGAGCAGGGGACTGGCTTGGGCATGAATCTCATTGCCATAGGCAATATGGACATGCCCAACATCTGCCAACAGACCAGACTCAAGTTCAGCTGGTGAAGACCATACTGACTCAGCCAGGACTTATGGATTAATGATTTTCTGCTGCAAGAAATATTTTCTTGCAATACCCCAAGCATGCAATTTTGAGGTAATGTTTCCCTATAACAAGGAAAAAAACAGGTATCTGCAGCCTTCGAAGTTCTTCATGTTTCTCATTACTGGTACCTAATCATCTCCCCAGAAAAAAAAGCAAGATCCTTTTACAGCTGCCTAATTCTGCTGCTGTTATTCAGTGCTGCTTTCACACCACTTCCCAAGCCTGCCAAGACACCCTTGAACCTGTTTAGAAAAGGTTAGGATGCTAATTAAGAAAAGCTATTTCCCACCCCCCGCCCTTAACCTGAGGGAGAAATGTAAAAAGGTGCATGAGCTGGGGTTGGATCTATTATTACTCTTTTTTTTTTTTTTTCTTTTTCCCTGTATTATGAAACGTATGTCCCACTTTTCCCCGGGGAAATGTGCCGCTCCTGAAGGTCCTGTGTGCCAGTGTGAATATGGGACAAGAGGTTAATTTGTAGCCCTGTGATGCGCGAGCTTTCCCTTTGCACAAATATTGATCTAGGGCTGTTCGTATATCCATCCTGACCGTAATAGCAGCAGTGTGATATTGCTGCTGGAAATACGCAAGGACATCGGAGGGGAAGGGAACGGAGAAAGAAAGGAGAGATGGGTAGGAGCTGCAGGTTGGCATCCATGTTCTCTCCTCCCTTCTCAGATATCTTTTTATTGACATTTCTCTCACTGGGCTGAGTGATCTTTCAAAGAAGAGGAAAGCAGCAGCTTTGTTCTACCCTGGTCATTCATTATATGATATCATTTCACCACTTGAGTTATCTGAGCTGCCTAGGTAGTGTATAGGAGAAGGTTAAGTATAGCTGGTGAGTCCTAAGCAGATAAATGTCCCTTTGCCAGTTCAAGCCATAACTGAAGAGACCCTTGGCTCTCCTCTCCCTTTCCCAGAAGAGCGATAGGCAGGCAGCAGGGGTAGCTCCTTCACTGAAGGAGCATGACTGGGACTGGTCCCATCCTTCGGCAGCACAAAACCAGACAGCCTGAGAAGACACGGAGGTTTTAACCCATGCCAATGAGTTCTGAACACACTCAGCTTCAGGCAGAACTCCTATTCCCTTTGCCCGGTGGGCTACACTTTGCTCCATGCCAAAGCTCTCCAGAATTCTTTCTATGTGAATAATAATGAAAAACTTTTCTAAATTAGCATTAGTCAGCTCCCCTAATTAGTTAATTACTCTGCTCTGCTTTCACTTGTGCTTTCCTGTTGTTTTCCCAACCTCCGGTTGAAGGAATGAGCACGCACGTGGCTGTGCTGAGATCTTATCCTGCTTTGAAGGCTTTAAACTTGCATGATTCAGCCGTGTAAGGCTGATGTGCCGCCAACCTTACACAACTTCTCTCTTTAAACACTTTTGTGTGGAGCAATGTACCTGCCTCCTGCGCCAGGGACCAGCGAGTCTCCAGCGCCGGCTTATACAACCGTCCCCTCCTCTGTCCCTGCTGCCAGCATCTATACCCGTTAAACTCAAATCCATCTTCCTGCTGCGTGTGACATCTCACTGTTGCCTGCAAATCCTCTGGGTTTTCCCCAAAGCTTGAGAAGAGGGGACACGTTGTCTCTCAAGCTGTGTCCTGGAACTAGTAGGATGTGGAGGCAGCTGGATATGGGTACCAGGACATAGTAGCAGTGGTGCGAGGTCAGACCAGGCATCCCCCAAACACAAGATCCTGTTTCTGATGCAGGCAATAGTGGGTGCCTGGAAATCTGTGTAAGTGAACAGTAGTGGTAATGCTCCAGAATACTTTCCCAGCCTCCTGTGGTTTGCAAATCAGGGACCTCCTCACCCATAAGCGATGTGTTTGCACATAATAGCTCCGCAGACAAGCTCTCAGCAGAAAAATCCAGGGGTTTTATGAACTCTTATGAGCTTTTAGCAGCCACAGGTCCTCTGTTGAAGAGTCCAATGGCATAGAGACACACTGGGTATAAAAAATGGCTCATTTTGTTTGTTCTGAACCTGTGTGTTTCCTCTGATGCTCCTAGTCCTTGCTCCAGGAGAGGTGGACACAGCTTTTCTTGTGATTCTCAGATCTCTGTCATAACCCTTTCCAAGGCTGAGAAGCTCTTACCTAGCTAACATTCTTCATTCCTTTGATCATCTGGGTTGCCGGCCTCTGAAGTTGTTATTCTCTGAATCTGTCATAGTTACCCTATAACCTTCAGATGGGGAGAGCAGGAGCACAACTTCATGGAGAACTCAAGGCTGGGCCAGTGCTTGCTGCTTTGTTCTTGCTCTTCCCCCTCTGCAAGTCTTTTCCTTGATCCTCGATGGAAATTCATTAGCATAGTAGAAATCTGAGAGGATCAAGGGGAGGAGGCTATCTTGATCGGGGTGCCCAAGGAGGGAGACTGAAGGGTGGATGGATTGTGGACGAGAGAGAGAAGCATCAATGGGAGAGAAAGCAGAAAACAAGGGAAGTGCTAGAAAAAACTGATAATGAATCTTCAGGTAGGCATTTTATGTGTGGCTTTGACTGTCTTAGATGTTGTGCAGCAACTGCACCTTCTGCGATGAAGGTACGGGAGATGAGCAGTTGATGTGGGTCTCACCATGGTAGACACCTTTCCCTTACAAAGAGCTATACAAAAGAAGAATGAGTCCTGCATTTACTGTCTTGCTATGCAGTTTTTAATGTGAGAAAACAAAACTTCAGACACAAGGTGCTGTTTTTATTCTAGTAGCATATTAGACCCTCTTCTGAGGTATTTTGAGATGACTACAAGTGTCACCAGATGTAGGTGACATGCAGAAGTTGGTTAAGTAGGGAACGTTCTCACCTCATACCTAAAGTTGGTTTTGAGACCTGTTAAGTTGGCTTTACTCTTTTGCCCCTGTCATATTGTCCTCACAAAGGGCTTGGCAGGGGACCTAGAGATGATCCCATCTGTAGTCAGAGGCAGGAGTCCCCCCTTCCTCCTGTCTTTCCCATTTATGGATAGAAATGAAGTCTGTGGTATGGACCCTTAAGCTGGTTAGACACTGGAGGCTTGGAAGTCCTTAAGCACATTAGCAGCTGGAGGTCCATTATTATTCATTGAATCTCTCCAGGGCCGATTGGAATCCTCCTTTTAATTGTCTGCATTCCCCTCTGTCCTTTTATCACGGAAGAAAAAAAGAAAGAGGGTGAGAGATGTGGCAATCGAGTTATCTCATTACCCACCCTGGCCCTGGAATGGGACACAGGCTTGAATCTCCTCTTCCCCTCCAGCAGAAGGAGGGAGCATCACCCATTTTACATATTAATAGCAAAATGACAGCCCCCCTCACCCCCATATCTCCCTTAGCACACTGCAGTTAATAATTCACATTTCATTAGCACATCTGTGTGGCCTTACGGTGTTTCCCTTCTGTTGATGAAGAGATATTGGGAAGGCTTAGAGGAGCAAGGAATTGGGGCAGGACAAGCTGAAACAACTGCTAAGGTCAGTCAGGCTGGCCTTGAAGCAAATGAGCTTTCGGAGTAGGGGACTTTTTTGTACTAGGGCCATAGATCCTTAGCAGCTTGTAAAGAAGCAGAAAAGATCCCCCAGATTCACCTGGAGCAGAAGAAAGTCTGATAATATCATCCCATTGGTCAAGCAGGAGGACTGTTGTGGGCCATCAGACCACAGGCAGTCCTCTGCTTGCCCTCCCCCAGCAGAGTGGAGAGAGCTGGGTAGATGGGGACACCAAAGCCCATCTAAGCAGCCATCATTGGCAAGTTCCGCTACCTCATCGCACAGCCCTGGAGAGCATTAGTGCCCCATACTTGTAGGTCAAGTGTTGAACTAGCACACTCATGAAGCACCAAGCCACCAAGCAGGAGCAATTTTGAAGGGGGTTAAATGAAATACACCCTCGAAGAAGTTGGCCATACAAGTCCTGCTGCCAGCTCAAAGAATTTTACGTCAGGAAGGTTGTCTCTTGAGCTTGGTTTTCCACACACTGAAACATTAATCAACTTTTGAACCATGTACCGTATGAAATATTCATCTTTTCTTCTTGTGAAAAACAAACCAGAAACCCCAGCTATCTTCAAAGCTGTCTCACGGCATTCCATGCTCTGATCCTTTAGGAATTGCTATGTCATTTCCACCTAAGTTTATTCTGTGATAGCTGTAGAGCGAGTATGCTAAAAATCACTTCTAGAGTGACTATACTAGTGCGTGTAGGTTTGCAAGACAAATGTTTTTTTGGCTTGGAATTTGCTGGCCAGACCCAAACTGGTTATATTTCCATTAAGGAGAGAAGAGGGGTTTAATACCATTTTCAAATCTAATTTCATGGGTAGCCAATTCATGCTGTGATCCAGTGGCAGGTGATTTCTTTATTAAAATGTTTGAAGAGAAAGCAGCTTAGATCAGCCATCCTTGAATGGGGGAAGTCCACCCCGCCAGTCCTTTCAACACTGGTGGAAAACCCTTCCCCAGTGGGCATTTCCCCCTTTCAGGAGCTGTGAAACTTGCGGGGATGGTTTTTGCTGTCACAGAGATGGGTAAATATATCCTCAGCATGGATCCTCCTCTGAAACTTATTAAACTATGTGTGCTTGAAAAAGAGACCTGATAAATAACAGTAAAAAAAAAAAAAAGTAAGTAAAAAAAAAAAAAAAAGAAAAATCAGATATGAAATGGACCTTCCATTAGCAGACCTTAAGGCACTTTTAGAAACATTGAATGAATGAAGTCTCTTCCTTGCCCTATCTGGGGTAAACAAATCCATCCTGTCCTTCAGCTTGATCTTGCAGTAATGTCATAATCTCACCTTTATTACATCACTGTTGTCATGGAAATAACTGTGATTTCATAAAGTCTCCATAATGACTTTACCACAAGATCCATTAGGATGGGAAGATGGATTGTGAAGGCTAGAAAAATGCTTTCTTTAAGCAAATGCATACTGGATAATTAGCAAACACAGCAAAGGGAAAGAATGGAAATTTGATGGGAAAAAATAAATGGATCTGTCTTTAACATGGGCTATTTATGAATGTTTCCTTTGATTTGGTTTCAGATGGCACAAAAGCACTATCATAATACTCCTAATCAAGTCTAAAAGTCCCACACTTCAAGGCATAGTCAGCACGTGTTGAACAAAAAGCTGATCCCTGCCCTAGCTTCATCCTTCTTAAGGCCCTCAGACTTTGAAAAAAAGATTTTGGGCTTCCAATGGTGGCTCAAGAGCCTCCCACTTTTCCATGGGAGCATTTGCCTTGCTGAATGGAGGAGCAGGTTGGGCACATGCTGAGAATGATCATCATCCTGGCCTATCAGCTGACCTTGGAAACTCTGCCATCATCCCCCAGAAGGTCTTTGGATTTGCTTGAATTAGGGAGCTTTCAATAGGGAACCCCTCCAAGGCCAAAGAAGCATTTGATGCCAATGTGTTGGGCATCTGGAGGAGGCAGATGATGGAAATAAACCTTGGGTGAGCAGGAGCTGTGAGGTGTTCCTGCTCCGGCAGGGGGGATTGGACTAGATGATCTTTCAAGGTCCCTTCCAATCCCTAACATTCTGTGATTCTGTGATTAAGTGGCAAAGAAACCGCTTTGGCTTGTGTCTCATGACAAGGTGTTGACGGAAGAGGACTGCGTTAACTCCCTAAAAGTGTTTGTGGGTGTGATGCTGAACGCAATTCCTAGCTGGAAGCCAGGCCTGCAGGTGCTCATTGCATTGCATCCTCAAAATGCAAGCAAGTATCTACTACCCGTTTCCCTGCAAGGAGACACAGGCAGGTGATTAAAGTCTTGATGGAATATCAGAGCTACCTGAATGAGTCTTGCATCTCTCTGCACTCCAGGAATCAAAGCGACCTTGTGCTAACAGTTAATGCATGAAGTCATTCTGACGCTGGTTTCTCCTCTACAAGAGCGGTCTGATGTCAACGGCTTATTCCTGTGTCTTTCTGCTTCCCTTAGGAGTAGATGTCCTACAGATACGCATTTATTTTTCATTTCTGGAGAAAAAAATGGTATTTGTGATGATGAGGCACACATTGCTTGCTGAATATCCTGTCCCAGGCTGATGGAGGATGCTGAAAAGACTGCAAAGAGTGCTGGCAGTGGATTTCTGCTCTGACTTGTGCAATTTCTTCTCTCCTGTCCCAGTGCCCTTGTGCCACGTCTGGCAGCACCCCATGCAGCCAGCTCCCCGGAGATGCTCATGACTCAGGCAGCAAAGAGAAGCAGGCACTGGAGTTCAGAGAGGAGGTGTGGGAACACGATGTATGGGAAATGCACAGACACCAGACAGAAATGCTCAATTGAGGTCTGCTGGCTCAACGCTAAAACACCTTTCTGCAAGCAAGGGCTGCTTGCGTTGCCATTCCCTTCAGAGCTTCAGCATCTCTCCAGCTTCTCTTTGCCAGCTATGCCTGGCCCAGGAGTAGAGATACAGAAAAGCTCTCCTGAGCTAATTGAAGTGGTCACATCCTACCCAGCAGCATTTCCCACATTAGCCAAATTTGATCTAAAACTAATCTCCCAGTCGAGACAAATCTCTCCTCTGCAATCCTCTTACTATATTTACATATTGAAATCCATGGCCAGTCACTGAATTGGGCCACGGTGAGACTCATGGGGATGGCTCATGAAGCCCCTGGCACTAGTGACACCTGCAATCCCAGATCCCTGACCTCTCTGAAGGACTCCCAGCAGCTGGGTAGCTGGAGCCCAGGTCAGATACTTAAAGTAGTCTTGAGCTGATGATCTGACTGTTTCTCCTGATATGTAAATAATCTTTGGCTAAGAAAAAAAATATCTGATAGGATTCGATACAGATACATGATCATCAGTGAACATTATCAGGTTAATCAGACAGTCTTACCTAATTTTAATTGCCAGCATTGTTACTGACTGCTGTCAAATCCATGACAGAGGCATAACATGAATTGGCTTTGAGAAATAACAACTTTTCATGATTAGTTATTGCGGCTGGTGACGTGCAGTCTGCAATGATCTCCTGGGATGTTTGGCTGGAGCGGGAGGAGAAGGTATTAGCCACTTGTGCTGGCTGGTCTCCAGCTTTGACTACGATGATTTGCCAGACAAAATTAATACCGTGCTGTCAGACACCCATCATGATGTTCCTCACTTCACTGTGGCAGTGACAGAGCAGGGTAATGTGTGGTCTGAAACATCTGTTGCAGTTCATAAAACCAGTGTGTTTCAGGAGGAGGATTATTCCTATTCTGCAGAGCCAGGGAGCCAACAGGGGATGGAAGAGTTTGGCACAGCCAAAACAGGAACCACCTCACCCTTTCCCACCTAAATACCCGAGCCAGTTATGAACCAGATCTTGAACGCATCCCAAGTTGCCTTAAAATGCTTTGCTGGAAAGCAGGAATACAGGGCCACAAAAATGATCGGAGGGACGGAAAAGCTTTCCTATGAGGACAGGCTGAGAGAGTTGGGGTTGTTCAGCCTGGAGAGGAGAAGGTTCCAGGGAGACCTTGTTGCAGCATTCCAGTACCTGAAAGGGGTTTATAAGAAAGATGGGGATGGACTTTTTAGCAGGGCCTGTAGCAATAGGACAAGGGGTGATGGTTTTAAACTAAAAGAGGGGAGATTTAGACTAGATACAGGGAAGAATTTTTTTACACTGAGAGTGGCAAAACACTGGCCCAGGCTGCCCAGAGAGCTGATTCAAGCCCCATTCATGAGAACATTCAAGGTCAGGTTGGACGGGGCTCTGAGCAACCTCATCTAGTTGAAGATGTCCCTGTTCAGTGCAGGGGGGTTGGACTAGATGGCCCTGAAAGGTCCCTTCCAACCCAAACCGTTCTGTGATTCTATGGTTCTGTGATCTTGGTGCTAACTCACCGTCAGCTCCACCATCTGTGGACCAAGGATGGCGGCCATGTCCTGGCATGCAACCTCCAACCCAGCTCTCACCATTGTAGCTTCTACAGGTGGCTGAGGTCAGTTTTGGGCTCACGACTGTGGGGCCATGGAGCTTTAGCACAGACCGTCTTGGTTTCTAAGCACATTTGCCAACTACAGTGGTCAAGAGAGCAGGTTGGGTGGGTTTTTTTCCAGGCTTTGGGTCTGAGTTTGGAAATAGGGTACTAGTGAAGAAAGTAATTTGTATTTTCATTTCTTCAGTTAAAAAAAAAGTGTTTAGGGTTTTTTTTTAAAAAAGTCAACTGAAACCAGCAACTGAAGTATGCATTTTGGGTAGAATGAAGCATTTTCATTCAACTTGAACTGAATTTATTGACCTCCAAATCATTGGTTTTGGGGTGTGATTTTTCAGTTGGGATGGTGAACCAGGAGCCTTATTACTCACACTGCTCTGCTAATGAGGTCCTGTCGTCTGAAGAATAGGTACTATATTGACACCTCACTCCCTTTTTGTGTCTGATCTAAGCTCTGCAAAAGTCAGTGGAAAAAAATGCTTTTAACAGGAGTTGAACGAAGCCTCTCATGCCATGTTTTGTTTGGGTCTGGTTGAAGGACATGGGGATCCTTTAGGATGCATTATGAATAGAGTCCTATTTCGATAAATAGTGCCATCTTTTTACTTCCCTGAAGTACATTCTCAGACAGCTCTCAAATAACACCGATTTATTCAGATAGGCTGCTCAGGGCTTCAAGTTCTGCCTATTTATTACCAGGATGTTTTCATCTTTAAACATAACGCTGCTTTTGATGAGATCTGTAAGGAATGCTACTTTTGCAAATGTGGTGATGTCTCATATAATAGCCAAATAGCAGCAGGGCAAGACATAGCCTATCTTCTTGGCTGCCCATGCCATTCAGAAGAAGAAATCTTTCCACCATGAGAGATGTCCCTGCACTATCAAGTGCTCGTGTTGCCTGTAACTTGGTCATCTTATTAGCAGTAAGAAATAAGCCTTTTGGCAAATCACCAAAGATTGAAGAGTTGCTCTCTGCCAGGGCTGGGCTTGAAACATGTTTTAAACCAACTTCTGAGCTTGAACTTACCCCACTGTGCTCACTTCAGCTAATCACTTGTGAGAGGAATACCATGTTTACCACCCACAGATGAGTTGCAAATTTACCCCTATAGAGCGTGTATCTCCAAAGAGGGGTCAGAACATGCCCGTACCCCTGTCCTAATGCCATATTTCTGTGATAGCCTTACAACACTGGTGGTGTTTAATAATGCTCTCTGTGCTGAGGACAAGTATTTCTTCTTCATGGCTCCTGTGGATGCAGCTGAGCTTTCTGCCCATGCTTAAAAGAATATGAACCATGCAATTTGCGAAACACCCTGTAGAAAGAAGCAAAATATTCCTGGCATAGGGAGGGATAAACTGTGCAAGAGAGGCTGTCCCCTTTGGTACATAGTCATCTTCACATTCCTCACTCCCTCTGGAAGAGACACCCTAGGTTGTCATGGAGAGCACAGAAAAGAGTGTGGATGGAGAAGGGAGAACGTGGATGACCTTTTCTTTCAATGGAACAAGTTAGGAAAGATTCAACTTGTTTTTTTTCCAACTGATAACATCCAGCTGCTGCCATGATTTTTGCTGTTAAAGCCACTGTTCTAGGTAAGGGAAACAACTGATACCCCTTCAGCTCCCTCCCCTCTTTCCTTCCTCACCTGAACAGAGGAGATACCTGCCAAAGACATTATACATCTATGAATGTGGTTGTGTCTCAGCCTTTCAGGATGATGGGACTCATTTGTCATGATGTTGTACTTCTATTTACCGTATTCTTTGGTTTTCCGAAGAGCGTTTCTGAAATGCTGAAGCCCTACATCTGCTCTGAGCAGATGCAATCAACCCCCTGTCTTGCCCCATACAGCGACTGCAAATGGAAGGAGCAGATCACAACCATTTCAAGTGCAGACCCCAGCTTGTGCGGCAAATACACCAGGCAGGGGGTCAGCCTCATGGATCTGAACAGCCACTTCTGATCTAAACCTCAGACCGGGCTGCGGAACCAGCTGAGGCTTGTTACTACAGCACCGCAGGCTTGAAAATCAAAGCTGAGCTCCAGGGGGAATATAGGCTGTGTTCAGAGAGGTAAGAGGAGCCTGACTAGCTGGTAGGTCTGACTAGCTCGACATGCTGCTGAGCCTCCCACCCTTCCATCACTGGCAGGGAAGGGCATGGGATCCCTCCATCCCTTAACACGTGTGGGTCTAGTCGCCACCTAGGCACAGGCACAGCTGCTCGAGAAGTACTGATTTACACTGGGAGAAGGGTGAGGAGGAAGCAATGGGCTTGATTTTTCCTCCACTGCTTCTCTGCAGAGGGATAGCTCCGGGTCTGAAAAGCTCAAGACCTTTCTCCATGGCCAGGCTGGGTAGCTCTGGCTGGGCTTTGTGCAATCCTTTTCCCTTTCCTTTCCTTTCCTTTCCTTTCCTTTCCTTTCCTTTCCTATTTCCTTTCTCTTTTTCCTTTCCCATTTTTCCTTCCATCACCACATTCAGGACCAAGTGGTATCAAGCAGGTCTCCTGATATCCCAGTTTTGAGGCACAGCATTGCTTTTCCCCTGCAGTGGAGAAGAGAAGGCAGTATTTCTAGCGTAGGTTTTTCCCACGTGGGGCTTGCGTACTCCCCTGGGAGCTCTGGGCTGTTCCTTGGGGTCTGGGGAGGGGACTGAGCAAAGTAAGCCCCTTGCCAACTGCTCTGAATTCATCTCACGGGCTTCACAGCCCCACGGGAAAATCTGTAAAGCTCCACAATTCAAAAGGTTGAAAAATCCCTGGCCTGGAGTCCTGAGTGCTGTAAAAAGCCTGGGGATACACAGCCAGTGATTTGTGTGAAGGAGGATTTCTCTAAGAAACAAGGTTTCAGACAAACTTGCAGGAGTGGAAGTGCACCTTAATGGTAGAGCTGGGTTCATTTGTCAAGCCCCTTTCTGCTTCTGTACTTAGGAGAGTGAAATAATAATTGGGAGCAAAGCTTAGGTTAATCTACGCTGAGAACATGATATTCAGCAGCTTTATTAAAAGAAGGGGTGTGGGGAGAAGCATGGGGCTTCTTCAGCTCATTTTATTTTTCTACTTCATCTCTGATGCTCGTTGGCATTGGAAAATAACCCTCTTCTTCACTGACTGAAGTGCTGTGTGAGGCAGAAATCTCAGCTGGAGAAGACGTAGAAGTCATTCCCTTTCAGACCAACCTCCTAATTGTGAACAGCTTTTGAAATAAGCCTCCTAGGTGTGAAAGCTGCTTTCCCTTTGTGAGCTGAAAAGGCCAGCGTGGCATTTGCAAAACCCTCGCGAGCATCGTTGGTGTGAAATTTCTCTCTGTCCCTTTTCTAAATCCAGCTCCCTGCCAAGCTGTCCCCGAGCATCTTGGATTTCCTTCCCCCTGCAAGCCACCAGAAACCCAGCTGCTCTCACGGCCAACTGCTTATTCCAGGACGGATCTCCACTCAACCTGATGGTGGCTTTTCCACTGGTCTGCACTGGTTTGGTCCATATGACCAACCTGGCATGATCCAGATGATTTGCCAGGTCACCATTCGCCCAAGAGGGGAAATAAATGCTAGTGCCTTCCAAGTCAGGTTGTTTTATTGAAATAGAAGTTGGAAAGAATATAGCAGAAGAGTAAGGAAGGCTACGGGGAGGGAGGAAATCACCTTCTGCCCAGACTGGCAGCTAGATCCTGTCCCTTGTAAGCCCAGCTTGCTGGGAGGTCAGGCTCTGCTTGCACTGGGCTGATGAAGGGCTTCTCAGGCATCAGGTAATGACTCAGGATGTCTCTGGGACCCCTCAAAGGACTTATAGGGCCATAACTCACAGCTGCTGCTGTCTGAGTCCCCATACATAGGAGCACCTGTCAAGAATTTATTACTAATGTATTTTTATACCAGCCTTTTTAATAAGTAAAGAAAGACTCCAGCTGCCTCTTGTGACCTTTTAATCACTTAGGGCTGCGTTCAGTTAAAAGCCCTACACCCGAGGTGACAAACACCCAGCTCCTTGGATGGAGCCACTTTGCTTGATGTATTTATGTGAGCTGCATGGCTGTACTCTACAGCAACTTACCTCTCATAGCAAGAAAAACAGCTCTTCATCCTTTATGGCTGTAAAGAAACCCTTTCTGGAGTGCTGCTGGTGCAGAAATGTCTTTCCTGAGTCAGTTGCTTGTCATGTTTCATTTAAAGTGTCTCAGGTAGGTATTGGGTACCATATTTGCTAGTTGGGGTGAGGGCAGAGCAAGAAAAAGGCAGGTGGCCTGCAATAATGGTGTTGGGGGATGAGTTTTTTCTTCTGTGTGGTTAGCGGGTGTCCTTTTGGTTCTTTTCTCCTTTGAAGAAGAGAAGGCTCTGGGGGGAACTTATAGCAGCCTTCCAGTACCTGAAAGATGCCTATAAGAAAGCTGGGGAAGAACTGTTCACAAGGGCATGTAGCAATAGGACGAGGGGTAAAGGTTTTAATTTAGAAAAGGGTAGATTTATGTTGGATATTTGAAAAAAGTTATTCAGTATGAGGGTAGTGGATCATTGAAACAGGTTGCCCAGAGAGGTAGTGGAGGCCCCATCCCTGGAGATATTTGAGGTCAGGCTTGATAGGTATCTGAGCAACCTATTTTAGTAAAGATGTCCCTGCTCACTGCAGTGGGGTTGGACTAGATGACCTTTGAGGGTCCATTCCAACCTGATACTTTCTATGATTCTATATCAGTTACCTATGCTACAGAAGGAACAGAGAGGGGTCAGTCTGTTCAGGATGAATGCCTCTTTTAGCAGCACTCTTTTCCACTGTGGTTGTAGGCTTTCAGAGGAGACCATGCAGATCTCCAAAGCTGAGGAAGGCCAAGTAAAGGTACTCTTAACAGGCACCCAGACTATGAGGACTCGGATCTGCCTCTCTGAAAAATGCCCAGGATCAGTCAAAACACCCAAGTTGTAGCAGTTTGCTTCAGGTGAGTGGCTTAAGAGCTTCAAATTTTTCTTCCCATTGTTACAGCAGGGAAGTGCAGCTCTGCTTATCAGGTTGCCTGGTAAAGAATAGAAGTAGAAAAGAGAGAAGCAAGAGTGCAGTGCTTCAGAAGCCAAACAAGTGTCTCAGCTTCTTCCAGTTGTTGAGACTCTGTATGAGCAGACAGAGAGATTAAGAGCATAGGAGGTCCTGAGATGGTCTCATGCATTTTGAAAGGAAGAAAAAATAATTGGGTTGCTGGAGTCCCATATTTGCTGGAAGAGTAAACATCTGATTTTTTTTTGGTGCTCTCTTCCCAGATTCCCACTTGCTGAAAAGAAATAAAGGTTTGTGTTAGTGGAAGAGTTGGGCTTCTCATCTAGAAGAGACGAGGAGACAGAAAAGGATAAATGGGATGGAAATGGGCAAAAAGAGCAAGCTTCTAGGCAATAATGACCCCTAAATTCCTCTAACATGATTACATAGCTAGTCCATCAACTTTTAAACTTGCTGTTCTCCACCCAAGGTGCAAAGCAGCATGTAAAAACACTGGTTGGTACATCCAGATGGCAACTGGTAAGCCTGCTTCATGTGACTGAGTAAAATCAGTTTAGCAAAGGTCTCCTCCTTGCCCAGGAAAGAATTCCCCATATGGATTTACCAGCATTACTGCTCCTCACCTGGGTTTGCTACTCATGTATTTTTAGAAACTAAAGCAAGTACTGCCATGCAGATAGCAGGGTTGAATTGTCAAATGTCTTTGTGCAGGATGTTCTGGAAATCCAAATTGTTAATGGGCTCCGACAGTGATGAGACAAATTCAAAGAAAGGGCCCTTCATGGGGTATTAAACACAGAAACTGAAACATGGCTCTTGGCTCAGAGTATGAAAACAGCAGACTCCCGGTGAGGTAGGTTTGATGAGGTAAACTGGAGGGTAGTCTTAGGGGAATAATGCTCTTTTCTTTCTGTATTTTTATTCTCCTTCCCAAGATTTCCGCTGGTGAGCGGAGCCTGGGCAGGAGATGGGTTGGATGCACCTTGGGTATGACACTGAGCAGCCATACTGATGTTCCTATGGCGTGTACATATGGTGATGATATCGCTACCAAGATGTGTAAATCTCTGTCATGTTTTGGCTCCCAAAGTTGATCTTGCTTGACCATCCCTGTTTTTTCCCCTGCAAAGCCAATAGCTTTAGAGGGCCACACAAGGAGCTGTGGCTGAAAGCTGACAGCAGAGAAGGGTCCTCCACTGACCCTTTTTCCTAGCTTCTCTAGGAAGTCCAGGCAGTTTTCTCATGTAAAGCCTCCCCTTAGCGTTTGCTCCTCCATCAGGCATAGCACCAGCTCCTGGGAACTTCCTGCTCAGCTGAAAGCCAGGTTAAATTCAATCTTCCCAGGAAATGTCTCTTGATATATTTTATGGTTTAATATTTGTCCTCTGTGAAGCATCTTCCTTTCATGCTAAATGCGCACCTATTATATGCATGGTTTATTTTTCAAACTCCTGGAGGAGGCTGGAGGCTCAGTCTGTCTACAGCACAGAGGAATGCATCTCTCCAGCAAGGCAACTCCCAACTTTAAGTGCCTTCCAACTTAGGACCTTGGGAGCTGGGTTGTCCCCATGCTTCCTGGAGGAGGACTTGACTAGGGGCTATGTGTGCAGGCTTTTCCCACATACAGGCTACAAGCAAGTTCAAGGCCAGAGAAACAGTTTGGAAAGGCAGTGTGCTGTTTTTTTCACTTGCTGGGGAAAGCATTTATCTCTAGATTTGTAAAAGTGACCTCCTGCAGTCACTCTGCGGATTTAGGAATCTTATCCCACCACCAGTAATTTTTACCAAGCTGTAAGAGCTTGATTTTTTTCCACTCTAAAGCTTGGCTTATTATATGTGTTTTTCATCAGCTCTGGGGTCCTGCTAAAAGATGACACACCCCCCCGCCCCCCCCCAAAAAACCCCAACAAAACAACAAAAACCCCACAAAAACCTACTCAGTAGGTCCCAGATTTTTACTTTGGCAATAATAATTTGGGATGGACTTAAAATTTTATTAAAAAGCTTCTCCAGTCCTCCTGAATTTCAATGCAAGCTGTATTCCCAGCCTCCCACACTTCTTGCTGATATCACAACACTCAACCAGGATTTTCATTCGGTTTATTCCGAAGTTGATGCATTTTGCAGTTCACTCATTGGGATGTATAAGTGGACAGTGCTGAGAGGCTGGTGGTCCTGCCTGGGGTCCCATTCTTCTTGCAGCAACTGCAGAGGGGTTTGTGGGATTGAGGTGTGCTTGGGCCGCTGCGGCTCTCTGCACAGCAGGCGAGGGAAGAGGCACGTAGTCGTTCGTCATTTTGATCAGGCCTCCTGCTGAGAGCAGTGCAAGTTGCAAATGCTAAATTAAATGAACCAGAAATGTTGTTGTTTCAAAAACAACTGGCCACAGTGACCGGTGCTAGCACACATCCTAACGGCTGACGGGTCCCCAAGGAGTAAAGAAGAGATAAGGGAGAGATGGAGGAAGCAGGAAAATACATCACTGGAAAGTAAATCTGATCTTGGAAGAGTATGAACAAGAAGGACCTTTACTCATTTAATAAAATTTCAGCATGAGGATCCATTTCAAAACAGCTTGCCCAGAACAAGCGCTTCACTTCACTGGAGAAATGCCTTTTGCTGTGGTGATATTTGCAGTGACGAACTTCCTGCTTTGGGTAATGACAGCATCTGAAACCGGAATGGGGAAAAGAGGAGTTGGTTTGAAAACATCAGTCCCTGTTTCCATGCTTCCAATTTTCTCTTGACAAAAATCAGACCATGGAGAATTGATAATCTCTTCTCCTGTGAAAACTGGAAAGCCCAGAGAAAGTTCCCAGGAGAAAAAACAGGTACAAGGTTATGGTGGGAAGCTCTTCTTGCCCCAACCTGCTACACTGTGGAGATCAGGGTATTAGTTTGGCATCCAGGTGGCCTAACCAACAGCATCCCCAGTGCAAACCAGTCCCGACTGTGATGGACTCGTGGGAGAGTGCAGGGCAGGTTGCTTTCCCTCGCTGCTCATTTGAGGCTTGCAAGATAAATGTTGGATTTGAATGACTAGACTGTGGGCAGCCAGTGCAGAAAATCAATTAAAATACCAAGCGGCTTAGAAACAGGAGCTTTAATTACTCTTCAGACAGATCTTTAAAGGGGGAAAGAAGTCATCACCCCTGAGCAAGACCTCCTCTACCCTTGTGGTTTTTATCCCAGGGATCTCGGGGCATCTCTCTGGCGCATTTTGTGTACATCATGAATAGATGACGGGCTTTCCTTTGCACTGAGCAATGAGTGGGCACAGGGATTGCATCTGTCTTTGTGGCGTGTGAGCATAGTCAACTCGGGACGTGGGACTTCAGCCACATGGGCTCCCTGTGGTGCAAGTTGTAGGTGGTCTAGTGGTGGCCAGGCTTTAGCAGTTGAGCTGCGAAGAGGTATGAAACTGCCTGGCAGGGTGGCCCATCTCTGTGACTAGGGCTTAGGCTTTTCATCTGGAGTAAAGTTATCTATCTCTCTGTGGGACCTGAGGCTCAGCAAGCACTTTATTTATCAGTGGGTTGAGTCTGTAAGCCTGGGAGGCAAAAGATACCCTTGTGCCCACAGACCTGCTGATGAAGTGATGGGCATTAGAAGAAAAAACAAAACAAAATAAAACAAAAATACTTTTCTCAGGGAACACCAGGCTGTAGAGCCTGTTTATCCTGTCTGCCTGTTTATTTGCTTTCTCCTGACTTACTGTAATATATCCAGCATGGGCCTTCAGGAACCACAGGGATTTCAGTGGGGCTTTAGTGGCAGCAGCTGGCCCACAGTGGCCCATCTCCTCCCTCTTCAAAGCAGCCCAACGCTGTTTGCTGTGCTCTTGCACAACCAAACCAGCATGTTAATAATACCCCGAGCGTGGAAAGTATAGAACAAAACAAAGCATTGATGAAACTCTTGCAGGATTTCCAGATGCCTGTCCACATCAATGTCCTGCTGGGAAGTACACAAAGTGAAATAAAGCTCAGTGGGAGCCAGCCAGGGAAGGCTCTGCGCTCCTCCTCTCTTTTCCCAGCCCAGTGGAAGAGTCTCAGGACATGAGGTTGCTCTGCAGGACATGCTGCTGGCTGCCAAGAGAATGAAAGAGCTTGGTTTTATTTTTATGTAGCTTTGGAAGCAGAAAGGGAAAGGAAAGACAAGCCTTGCTTTATGCTCTGCATCAAAAGTTTGGATGCACAGACTTTCCGTTCTTCTTCCTGGCTGCTTGCAACCAACGATTCCAAGTCCTCCTTGGAACTGGGTTCCTGCTCAAGTGTCATTCGCCCATCCCAAAAGGAGGGAGGAGGATTTGGGATTACTTCTAGAAGCAAATAACAATAATAATAGAAAAGAAATCTGCCTGGAAAGAGCAGAGGAGACTTCTGCCTGCCTGCAGGGAGGGAGAGATTTAAAAATAATCCCTGTTGACAGAGAGATGAGTTATTGCAATCCCCTAGAGCTAAAAGTCTGTGCTGTGCGATGAGGGACTTCTTGGGGGTCTGGCAAAAGGGGACTTGCACCACTGACCACTGCTTTTTGGTAGAGCTGTGCTCCTGGCCCAGTTTGCAGCAACACTGGTCTTGGATAGCTCAGTGAGTTCACACCACGGTCCATGCCATCTTGGTAGATGGTTTCTGGTGGATGATGAAGCTGGGAGATGTGTTTCTGTCTGCTGAGTGCTGTGCTTCCAGCTCTTGGTGTTCTTGAGAGAGCCTTGCAGCATATGGTGTTGCTTGCTGCTATTAGCTGCACGGCTATGGGATGTTCTCTGCTTTCGCTTTTCCTTTCTACAGAAAGTTTCCAGGCTTGAGGCTGCCAAAAACATCTCGGAGGCAAAGAGCCGAGCTCACCCAAGGGCTCAGGAACAGGAAGGAAGAGCAGTGAGAATCCATCACTGCAAATCTCCTCTTCCTGGGGAGAGCGGAAGGACCGAATGCTCATCTCCTGAGTCTCTTCCATGTCTGCTATTGAGAACTTGGGGTGTGGAATACCCTGAGTGACCCTGTGCTATTAGAATCACAGAACCGTTATGGTTGGAAAAGACATTTAAGATCATCAAGTCCAATTGTCAACCTAATGCTACCATGTCCACTAAACCGTGTCCCTAAGCGCCACATCTATTGTCTTTTAAATACCTCCAGGGATGATAACCACTTCCCTGGGCAACCCCTTCCAATGCCTGAGGACCCTTTCAGGAAATAAATTCTTCCTCAGATCCCATCTCAACTGCCCTTGGTGCAACTAGGCAACTAGAGGCCATTTCCTCTTGCCTTGTCAATTGTTTCTTGGGAGAAGAGGCACACTCCCACCTCTCTACACCCTCCTTTCAGTGGTTGTAGAGAGTGAGAAGGTCTCCCCTCAGCCGCCTTTTCTCCAGGCTCAACAACCCCAGTTCCTCCAGCTGCTCCTCATTATACTTGTGCTCCAGACCTTCACTGACTTTGTTGCCCTTCTCTGGACACACTCCAGCTCTTGGCTGATGTTTCTGGCTCTCTGTCAGCTGAGACCTTTGGAGGGTGCTGCTTGGGTGCCAAGCAGCTGCATGCCATAGCCTTGTCCTTTATCCAGGGTTAAGGCACTTCCCAGTCCCCATTCCTTGCTGCTCCTGTGCAGTGCACAGGACATGCAGCCCTGTCTGAGTATGGCTGTGTTACCTAAGCACTGGCTAATGAAGCTTCCCCTGTGCTGAAGCCAAGAGATGACATTGCAGAAATAGTCTAGGTCAAAATAAATTGCTTTCTGGCATTCTGAGATTATCTAAACCCTTCCTTTTCCCAGGATGAAAGGGAACAAAAGCTTTTGCCTGCTCAGGAAAGAGCCTGGAATAACATTTCTGTGAGCCACCAGAGCTTATTAGGGGTGAGGGTAAACAAAGAGATTTGGGGTTAATTTACTCAGGAGGGGGAGGAGGGAAGAAGAAGATGCTGTTTTTTAAAGCCTGCCACTTCTTCTGTCAATAACAGCAGGTTGCTGGGTTGGGTTGTCGCAGGCAGCAGTGTCTTTTCAGTGTATTGACTGGCAGCCCTCGGTGGTTTCTCTAACAGCACATTGATTTTACACAGACCCTCTTCTAGCTCAGCAGCTGCCCAGTTGATTAAAGTGGTGGCGGTGCCACTGTGTCACTTCTGAGGGGGCAAAGCGGGGGCTGTGAGTCAGCCCTGGCTGCCAGAGGGGGCCTCATTCCCTGCATGAGGAGCTCTGTGGCCTTTTTCCACTCATAGTCCGTGCTGTTGTATTCCCCCACTCACCCTCCCATCACATCATCCTCCACTCCTGACGTCTGTTCAGCAGCAGATGCCTGCACACCTTCGGAGGCGGAGGACATCGGGTGTTTTCAGAGCTGGCAGGCTCTGAGTCCGCCAGCAAATCCCCATCCTGGGTGAATGTAGGAGCTGGAGCTGCTGGAAGCTGTTGGAAGCACCACCTCTGATGGTGGGACCAGTCTCCATTCCTGGTGCTGACCCCATCCTCGGCACACAGTGCTCTTGTGAGATGGCAGCTGGTTGCTGAGGAACTGGTGTTCAAAAGCAACTAGCAAACCTAAGCGTGGATTAAAAAAAAATTTAAATGTTCTTTCTTTGCTTAGTAAGTGAGTTTCATGACCACATGTTGAAGTCCTTTTGCTATGGGAACGTCTCCTCTGGGCTAGGTGTGTGTGGCAAAGAAAAGTTTTTCCCAGAGAAGTGTGCTGAGCCTCCATAGCTGGGGATCTTCTCTAAAGTTTTGTTAAGATCCTTATTTTCTCATGCCTGGATACTGGATGCATGTGAATGTGATGCTTCCTAGTCCTTCTTCTAGCATAGAGAAGGTTGCTCTAAAGGGTTCAGAAACAAGAGGGAGAGACAGAGAGAAAAACAACTTGTTTTTTAAATCTTAAGGGTTTTAAATGCTTGGAAATTGGCTGTAGCACAAGTCTTTCTTTTCAAAAGTCTCGTAGCTCCATGTTAATGATGGAGATCCACAGCATGAAGGGAGAATTCCTTGCTCAGAGCTTCCAAGCTGTGGACTGAATAAAAACCTTCTTTCCCCCCGCCTTGAACTTACTTTAGTGAGTGCTTTTCTCCTGCTTGGGAAACAGAGGAGATAGGTCTGTAGGTTAAAGATAAATCTTGAGGTGTCTTAGCAAAATCAGTTCCTGCTGGGGTCCTGGCAAGAGCTGCGTGGAGGGTGCTTGTATCAGCTGGAGCAGGGCAGATCTGCCTTTCCCCCTGGAAGGAAACCTCCGACTGTCAGAGGAAATAATCATTCTCATCTGATGCAAAATTGAAACTACTTTCGTATATCCATGGAAATACCTTGTTTTAGCAATGAAAAATCTAATAACTTTCGTTTTCTCCTTTCTTACCCCCCGTTTGTAATAGCGCAGCAGGTTTGCCTGCTGCTCCGATGTCTTCCAGCTGCCCATGGGACTCCTTAGAAGGAAAGACCACGCTTCCTACCTTGTGGTGTAGACCTGTGAATACTCCTGTACCTTAGTTTAAGAGCAAGCACCTGGAGCTTCCCCCTCTTCTATGGCAGAGCTGTATCCTGCGTGGCAGGAGCATTGTGGACCAGGCGTCTGAGTTGCCTGGTCCCCTGCCAGGTGAGTTGGCAGGAAACTGCACATCATTCCTTTAAATCCTCTGTGGGGTTTGATGGACGTGTGCTGTTCAAAACATTTTGGTTCTGTTTAATTGTCAGTTTTTGATGAACAGCCACTTGGGCAGGAGGTTCCCACCTTCTACTAGGGAATTCCCAAGGTTGGCAGAAGCTGTAGGGGGAAATTTGGGAACAATCTCTTGAGTTTTTTATTCCTGAATTTTATATTTGGAGCAAATACTTCCATGTGGGCTGAATCTTGAAAGGATCATCACTTGCTTATCATCATCTCATGGTAAAACTTGGCTCTCCCCACTCTCCACCTCAGGCAGACAAAGCCATGTTAAAAGCAACCCATTCTTTTTGTTCGTCAGTGCGTGAAAACAAAAACCTGCTGGGGGACTGAGGCTGAAAGTCACCTCTTTGGGTGGATTCAGAGCTTCCAGAAAGAATCCCAGTTCTCATTCAAAACTAATAGAGAGAAAATTTCCCTAGGAGATATTGGCATGGGCCAGAGAGCATTAAACTGGAACTTTACAACAATTAATAGCTATATAATTACAACTGATCCCCTCCTACTTGCTGCTGACTTCCCCATGTAATTTTATTTTAATTTTTGCTTAATAGGCATGCATGAAAGATCAGTTACTTGGTGTGCTGCTTGCATTTGATATGTAGTAGGCTCAATGGTAAGGAAGACTTAGATGTGCTCCATCCATCCTGGGCCAGTCCAAACTACCTCTGGGTGACAAGGCCCACCAGAGCAAGGAGCCTGCTGGAGGGACTGATGCTGCTTCTCAGCTCTTCAGGGGATGGAGAAGCTTAAGGAAAGTGGAGGAAAAAAAAGTCAAGGCTGGACAGGAAAGGCAAAACGGTTAGTAGAGCTGGTTACCGGCTTGCAAGAGGACCATGTTTCTTCCTGGCTCTTCCCCCAGCCCCTTACTCTGCTCTGGTTTGGATCAGTTGTAGCACCCAGCACCTTCCATTCTCACTTTTTGCATTTTCCCATATGAAAATGCAAAAATGGCATCTTCTCCATCACCCAGAAGAGTCCCCTTCTCCTTTGCAGAGGGAAGAGTCCTTCCATGCCAGCCCTGATGTAAAAGGCAGAGAAACTTCCCCTAGCCATGCTCTGCTGTACGAATTACAAGGAGGGAAAAAAAAAAGTAAAGATTTTCACGAGCATTAAATTAAGACAGGGCGCAGGGTCTGTTTTGGTTCCTGGGCATGAATGTTGTATCAACTCTCCACTCTGCCTGCTCTCTGATAACAGCAGAACCCACTGGCTAGGCTCAGCTCGTGGTATGATATGCAAAAAAGAGGGAAAGAAATAAAAAGCGGCAACCTCATGTAGCTTGGTATATGTAATTTCAGGTGTCTCAGGCTCTCTTGTTATTTCTGTTCTGAGGCTCCCAGGTAACTAATTCTGCAGAAGGAAAACCCCAAATGTCTGATTGAGTCGCGTTACCCTGGAAGTGGTGGGTGGTGGGAGCTGGAGCTGCTCAGGCTGTGTGCTTAGCAAGCTCATCTGTATTTCATGATGGGTCCTGCACAGGGAACAGAGTGATTTGACCCAGAGTAGGTGACAACGCTCAACTGGAGACCCAGAGCAAGGCTGTGGAGGTGCACGGGGGACTGAGGGAAGGTGAGAGTCCCTTTTGGGGACATTGCTTGAGAATGGGTGGAAATGGGGCTGTTGCAGATGGTGTCCCCCTGTTAACTCTCCCTGCACAGCACAGAGAGGTTTGGCATGTGCTCAGCCCCTTGAAGATGCAGGACCCAAGATCAATGTGAGCTATAAGATGCAGGTTTGGTGTAGCCCATTTTCCTACATCTCAGCAGGGTTTAATGCCTCACAGGGTTTGCACACAAACCACCTGAAGAAGCTTCTTCTCAGCCACGGCACCCTTTGCAGGGCCTCTCCCTGATGCACTTGTGAGGTAATTAGATAACTGCCGCCAACAAATACGCACATTTAATAAGTATGCTAATTGGTATTGACCAACATGTGGCAGGCACTTTGTCAAGTGCCAATTAGGAGTGCCTAAGAACTGCTTGAGATATGAGAGGCCAGTGATTAGACCCTCAGGGTGGGGATCCAAGGAGATACTGGCTGATAACCCAGCTGTGCTGGCATCTTGTGCCTGGGCAGGAGCCCACAGCCCTGGCAGAAAGGAAGGGTAGGGATGGGAGGAGCACAGGAGTGTGCAAAGTCCTGTTTATCAATCCCATAAACTTGCAGGAGCTTGCCTGTGATGGATTAATTTGATGGGTATCAACCCTGCAAGGTGTTTTTATTTATGTCCCTGGGGATGTAGGGGGATAAAACAGTTGGATTAAAGGCACCTGCTTCTGCCTGGGTCTGTAAGAGAAAGAGTCCTTCACATCAAGTTCAGCACGCACGTGGTGGCAGAGCTTGCACTGAGCACAGAAGAGGGGATAAATGATCAGCCATGGCCATTGTCCTTTCCCTGGGATGCCCTGTGCTGGCCCATGCTCCTACTGCAGCCCAGTTTCACCCACTGTATCTAAAAAGTGAGTGTGTTAGCACTCCCTTCCCTTTAACAGGTTTATTCCTTCATCAGACATGCACTAGAAAAAGCTCTCCCTTCCCTACTTGAGGAAAAAGAGGCTTGGCTCAGAGGCATGGCTACTGCTAGGACCCCCAAGCTACACCAAACATACCATCTTTTTTCTATCATGTTCACAGGAAAATTTATCTAACCAGCTCTCTTCCACCACTTATAAATTACAGAGGGCACACACTGCTGGATGACCAGGCAGAGCAGCCAAAAACCCCTTTCCCACCCGTAGCAGCAGGCACCAACTGGGTGCTGTGCAGTCAGTAACTGCAGCATTCTCCCTCTGACCTCTGGGCACTGCCAGCTAAAATTTCAGCCCAAACCAATAGCATGGTAGAGCAGTTCATCCACCCAAATTTACAGGTGTGTATCTCAGCTAGCTTCCTTCCATGTGAGCAGGATGGGGAAGAGGAGGGGGAAGAGCAGGTCCTGAGGTGCTCATGGGTGGTACCACCTTGGTGCTTGTGTTGCCCAACCCTACTGGGTGGCCAGAGCTGTTTCCCAGGGCACCTCCCTGCTCTGCTGGCACCCATATTTTCAGGTGTTTGGCTATGGGGTGTCCATCACCACAACATGCGTCCCGCTGCCACACAAGCTGCTTCCCACCATGTGCCTACAGCAGCCTCCCTGGAGCAGCTCAGCCGCTCTCATTCACCTAGATTGGTTTATTTATTGCCACCATTAATTCATTTTGTTTGGGTAGGAAGGACAAGTCCCCTGAGACTGTCTGTGCACTGAGGAACATTACTGCATTGGTGTCTGAAAGCTTCAGCACACAAAACCCCTCACTGCTGGTAGCCTGGCACAATTAATTAACCAGCACCATTCAGAAGCTGGAGTCCAGTGGTGTCTCTAATGATATCTTTACTTAAAGCCCCACTCGGGGTAAAAGAGGCTCAGCTCAGAGATACGGCTACAGCTAGGATCCCAAAGCTACACCAAACACGCCATCTTTTGCTAAGAAAGGGCCCAGGCATTGCACGGAAAGGCCACCCATCTTCTCCAGGTGTTGCTCATGGGCTCCTACCTCCTTCCTGGTTGAGGACTCCAGGGTGGGAGCTGCTGCTCCCATCTTCTGCTGTGTGATGGCTCCTAGGTCTGTAAGCTTAGCTGAAAAGTCAAAGCAGAAGCTTGTGATGGTCCCTCTTGACTTGGCCCAAATTCAACCTCTGCATCCTTTTTATAAGATCAGAGGAGAACAACCCTTGCTTTCTCCAGACTGTGTCACCGCGTGTAGCAGGTCCTGGAGCACAATAGCAAGTGAAAAGGAGCAGGAACTGTTTGGTTTTATTTGCTATCAGCAGCACATTTCTTGGTAATACAGTGACCTAATCTCACTCTTATTGATTTTGAGCTATATATATACACACACACATGGGGAGAGACACGCACTGCTGAAAATACAAAATCCTGAACTCCTGGAAGGGCAAAAATTGTTTCCTTCAGGTTTGTTTTCAAGCCCAAAGAAATGAAGGAGCACACAGAGGGCTTGATCCAGTTCCTGGTGGGTCTCTGAAATGAGTTCTCATTCCCAGCCCTGGCAGCACTGCAGGACTATGGTCCATGTTGTATTTAAGTAGGTGCTCCTTCCCTGGTCCAGGGCTGGAGGTATCCAGCTGCCCAAGAACATCACTTTCTGTTATTACTGCTTCCCTCCCTGGAATATGCAAAGTGGGAAGTGAAAAGCCCCAGCAAATTAGGCAGAGCAGTTTATCTGACAGGCCAGGGCTCTCCCGGATAAAGGAAAAAACAGAGTTTGTCTCGTGGTCAGGGTGACACTTTGCCACAATAGAAGAGCAGGGACAAGTTAATTAAACTCTAAAGAAGCCATTTATTAGAAAAGGAAAGTAAGACATGGCTTTTCTTCAATACTGAAGAAAGGTTCATTATTGAGGGAAACCATTCTTTAGCAGTTAATAAACTGTTTTCTACCCTACCTGGCTTTAAGGAATGGCTAATGGAGTGTCCATGGCTCATCTTAATGTGCAGTTTTGGAAGGTGTCCATGGCCCACTGGCTAAAAGGGTTTAAAAAAGAGCTGTCTCTGAAAACTAGGGAGAGCTTGGCAGGTTGGTAACCGAAGGCAGAGGCTTTGGTGCACTGTTTTCCATTTTCCCTGCATGAACACCTGCCATGCAGTCCCTACCATGCTCTGTTCCTGCTGGGGCATGCTGGTGGCATGCTCTGTCACTGCCCAGAAAGACCTTCCTCTGTCCATGCCTACAGCAAGAGCCAGGAGTTGCACGCAGACCAGGAACAGGCTGGGTACGGGCTGGAGCACATCTGGAATACTTATTCCAGATATGCTGGTAGGGACAGCCTTTTCCCTCTGAGGGTCGACACTTTAAAGAATTCATTGCCTCTGGATGTGTCTTCTAAAAAAAAAAAAAGCCCCCAACCAAACGTGATTTTGGATGACAAGGAGCCAGGTACTCACACAGCAGCTATAAAGCCCCAGCACCTCCTTGCTGAAAAACCATTTAAATTCTGAGTCTCTGCTCCTAGCTGCAGTTGATTTTTAGCCTGGTAACTCCATCCCTTTGGAGAGTGTCATCCCTCTTATTTTCCTCAGGGTCTGAAAGCACCCACTTTCTCAGAGGATCTAGTCAATACCACAGTTACAACTCCAGAGAAGACTTTATAAGCAATGGAAAAGGCTCCTTATTTTTGAGAGGCCGTTTCTCATTTCAGCTTCTGTTAGCTGTGCTAAAATTCAACAAGCTTATTACCTATGCAACCGGTATGCCTGGAGATAGACATGACTGTTTCCCACCTGCACCTTGCTCCTCTGTGGAAAATGCTGCTCCGAGAAGATGCTTATGCACTTGCTGATGATACAGCATCAACATGCATTTCAGTTGGCATCAATCTGGCTGCATCTCCCAGAATCTGGGGAGACCAAGTGAGTCTGGGGAAAAAAAAAAAAAAAGAAATATCAATGTTTGCTGGCAACGCTGAGTTAATACCAAAAAGATTAAAATACAGCCAACCTCCAAGAATGGGAAAAGGACCTTATGATACTTAGTGAGCGGATAATAAAACGGCAGATGAAATCCAAGGCTGCTAGATGAAAAACAATGCACAGGGGAAAAATCATTCCAACTTTACACATACAGTGATGGGCTCTGAACTGGCTCTAACTGCTCAGGAAGGAGATCTGAGAGTTATGCTAGAAATATCTATCAAAGTGACAGTTCATGCTCCATAGTAGTCCAAAAAACAAATATAATGATAGGAATTAGAGGGAGGTAAGAGAGACTGGAATGGGAAATGTTACTGTGCTGCTTAATGAATGTCTGGTATATCCCACCTTGAGTAATTTGTGAGTAGGTCTGGTTTTCCCATCCCAAAAAGTAGATGGGAAGAAGCCTAAAAAATTATCCACTGAAGGCAAGGGTTGATAAAGGCAAGGCCAGATATGAAATCATGCGTATCATAGAGCTGAATAATTAATTGGCAATGATTGCTCAGTACAAGAAACACTCAGTATCAGGAGGAGAGCACATCTAGAGAAGTTCCAAGAGAGGCAAAGGCAAATCTTTTACCCAGCACTCAGTTAAAAAGTAAGACTCACTGCCATGGGAAATTATAGGTGCTGAAAGCTTACATAGACTGGGAAAATGGTCCGATATTGTCACAGAAAAAAAGTGATGATGTTTGTGATGAAACAGTCATTTCTCCCCATCCTGGTGCAGGGTGGCTGCATGGTTGGACCAGCAAAAGAAGCTTCACCAGTGGCTCACTAGGACCTGCCCTGTGCCACCGGCAGGAACCGATGGTCCCATCCAGCTGATGGCTTCAGCTTTCTGCCTTTTCCACCTCCATCCAGACCTGCTGAGTTAATTTCAGAGGCTTCTGAGCAGACTGGCGGGCTCCCAAATGCTGTCTCTGAAACGGCTTCATTTGGCCAGGCAAGGAATTAAATTGCATTATTATTTTTACTGTGAGTATTTTGAGAGCGTGCTGAAGGCATTCTTGGTGTTTTCCCTCTATTGCAAATACATTAGGAGCAAACCAGACCCCAACCCTGTGGCCGGTGGGGCTACCTGGCCTCTCCCCACGGGTTACGTGGGATATGGGTCTTCTTCCGCGCTGCAGACTGGGGGCAAGCAGCGCCTGGGCAGGCTTTCGCAGACACAGTAGTCCTCAGACCTGGGAGGTGATGCTTCATTCCTTGGTGGAGTCTGGCTGCTGGAAATAATCTGTCCAATGGTTCACTTTATGGCCGGGCAGACAGGCTGAAATTCACGGCCGCCACTTACCAAAGAATAATGAAACATTTCCTGAGACAGCAATAAATATCTCCTGCCATGACAACACTTACCAGTGCCTCTTCGATCCAGGAAAATGTTTTAAAACTCAGCGAACTGGGATTTTTTTTTTTTTAAATGTCTCTCTACTTGCTGGTTGCAGTTGCCCTGGCTGCTGTCATTTGGGGTGGGAGTGGTGTGATGTGGTTCATGGCTCCATGGGGAGCTCCAGCTCTGGCCCAAAAAGTGGGTGCTGGAGGGTAGGCTCCTTTCTGGGCTGGTCCTATGGGCCAGGTAGCTGTTCACCATCCTCCTCCTCCCATCTGGGGCCTTCATTAAATGCCTCTGATGCTGATTAAAACAATGTGAGTGAGAAGCTTATCGGTTACAAGGGATCAATAACCCCTGGCTTGTGTTCTTCAGTCTAAGAAAATCTGACTAACGTGGGGCCGGGGGGATCAGAATAGTCATCGTCGATCGATAGCTCTCCCCGTGTGAGCATGCAGTGGGGCAGTGGGTGAGGGTCATTTGTCAATGCCACCCTCTCCCTCCCTCCCCAGCATTGCCCTGCATTGTCCTCGGCAGCTGCAATGAATCCATCCCTGTAAGGCAGAACGAAGCAGTGCCTGCTCGGTCACCTCTGCTCCCGCCTGCGCCGCCTCCAAATGGTGTCATGTCCAATTAGCGGTGCTTAATGAAGAACAAGCCAGCTGGACAGCTGGAAACATGTGCTTACGTGGCTGCTTGGGTGTTGAGGAAGCAAAGTTGCGTTTCAAAGCTATCCTTGAGTCAGGAGGATGACCAGGAAGAAAACTCCTTCTCCACAGGCTGATGGAAAGGGAGAGGTTTGCAGCCACTGTCCCCTACCAAGGGGCTTCATGCTGGTCCAGAGGAGCTATTTCCCACCGCAAGGAGAGGCTGATGGCATGGTTCATTCCAGGGTCTGCTGGAAATGCTGCATACTCAACACAGCTCGCTTGGCTCCCTCCCCCCAGGACAGTTTTCCAGCAGTGGAGATGCACAGTGTGGCTTCTTGGTGTCAGGCTGACATAAATTGCAAATAAAAGCCACTAACTAGTAAAAAATTATCTCTGAGGGCCTCCAGGCCATAACATGAGGCTCAGAGAAGCCCAGCCTAACGTGGTCAAGTTCTCTTTAGGCAGTGTCAGGGCTGACTATAGTGGATGCAAGCCAGTCTGTACTGGTTTCCCAAAGGGCTGGGCTCCCTCCAGTCCACAAAGACAGAACTGCCGTGGCCAGGAGAAAGCTCCATCAGCACTTGCCATGCCAGGAACTCACCCTCGCGCTCCCTGTGCTGAGGATAATCAGCCCTCCGCAGCACAGAGCCATGGCACAGGAGCTACACCCAGTGCCCCAGTACAGAGGGCAAGGGCAACACCAGGAGATGGGGATGCACCAGGTTGGGCTAGGGTCAGCACAGGGCTGGAGGGGTTTTACCACCTCTGAGCTGGACAAGAGGCTAGGGATGGCCATCCCAGGCAGCAATGCTCTTAGCAGCCCTGGTCACAGAGGGTAAAGGAGGTGTTTGGTAGCAGAAGAAAAACTGATGGTGGCAAAAGTATGGTGAAGTGATAGATTTTTAAAACCCAGCCAGTGAATCAGTCTCATTGCTCTGGTCACTTTAAACTGGATCAGCAGAAATAAAGTGGGTTTAAACCTATAGCAGCTTGGGGAAGCCTGGGCAGTAAAATGAAGATGGCAGCGTGGTGACTGGTTTGTGAGCCGGTCAGGGCAGAGCCCAGGAGCATCCTTTGGCTGGGACACACGGCAGAGGACTGCTCTATGGCATGTCTGGCACTCAGCAGAGCTGCCCTACGCACCGTGCATTGATGCCCAGCAGAGCAGACAACCTCCCAGAACAGCCTGGACCACAACATTCCAGTCCCCCACATCCTCCTGCCTTCCTCAGAGACCAGACCAGCTATGAGCAGCACAAGAGGAGGGGTGGGAATATGCAGGGGAAGAGGGAGACATCAGATGGCAACGACCAACAGAGAAGATTGACTTAATGGGATCAGCCCTCATTTTGTTCTTATTATCAGCACCTTGGGAGTGCAACTTCTCTAATTAATTCCTTTGGTCTCTAAAGCATGCAGCTGAGCCTTGTGTCCCATCAGTGACTGCTCGCACTGGTGCTTCTGGGCTGGGATGGGCAGGGAAACATGGAGGTCCCTATGCAGTTGCTCAGTGCCAGGCATCTCTCTACAGACCTCAAGCAGTTTGGTCCTCTTTTGGAGGAGAGAGAGGGCTCACTGGATTTTAATAACTCAGGATTAAGGACTTTTCTTCCTGATGTTGTTATGTTGGGGTGTTTTTTTTGTTTGTTTGTTTTGCAATGCATTTACAATGTCATTCTGCTCAAGTTACATGGAGTGGGAATGGCTATTTCCAGAGGACCTCTTCTTAATCCTGCTTGGGCAAGAGTGACCTCTTCCCCAAGGCACTAGCCTCTTCCAAAATCAGCATGTATTCTGAAGGCGTTTGATTGTAATGTGAAGTTTTCTTGTTAGCTGTGTAAATGCCCAGCACACTGAAATCCAGCCAAGCCTGGGTCTTCCTGCTGTCGTGTGGCCACCAATTCACTGGCTCATGGGGGAAAGCATTTCTCTCGATCTCCATCAATGGTTCACTGGGTTTTTAATGTGAAATGGGAAGAAAAGAGCTCAATTTATGCTCTTGGTATCACTCAGCATTTTATATGCCTTTGGTAAAGTTGTGATTGTTATCAAGGCTATCGAAATCTCCAGAGTCTGAAAATCAAGGTGAAAGCTTGCTTTCACAGATTACTTCCAGTCACTTTTCTTCTGGCTTTGCTAAAAATAACGCAGGAATAGCTTTCTTCGAACTTTCCTATTCCCTCCTGGCTGGAACAGAGAAGGTCAGGAGCATGAAAGTGAAAAAAGAGTGGGGGGAAGGAGTCACAGCAACCTCTTCGCATGTACAGACTTGGATGAGATTGCTTGCTGGTTTGCTTGGGTTTTTTTCTTTGATCTAAACCTGATTAACTTTCTTCCTGCATTTCTTTCTTTTAGCCGATGCAGTGGCGATGGCTGGGTGTTTCAGGAGCAGAAAACTTGTCGTTTTTAACAATTTCCTTTTGAAAATTCAGTAGAAACATCCCCAAATCTAGAGGTTGGTCTGACAATATTGCCTCATATGCTGTAGGACCTTTCTCCAAGACCTCAGGATGATGCTGTGTTGCATATCTTGTGTTAGGACAGCTGACCTGCTTTCCCTTGCAGTGACTGTGGGTTTTGTTAATTACTGGGTTGGTCCCTAAGTTTGACTCTAATTTGCTGCAACTTTTTTGTTTGAAGAGTTTCCATATGATCGAACACAATGGTACCACAGGAGATGGCCAAGGTGTTATCTGAAGGTGCGCAGCCAGGAGAGGAGAATGCTTTTAGGCTGCTCTGAAATGGCAGAATGATAGTTTCTCCCCCAAAAAAGGGAAAAATAAGAAACCTGGTGCTAACTGCAAGTGGAGAGGCATTGCAGCTGAAAAATCCTTGTATGACAGAGATTTCAGCTCCTTACAGAACTACTTCAGCTGCAAGTTTCTGAATTGTGATGGTATTTTCAAGCAAGGGGATAATGTGATGTTTTCCTCAGCTGCTTATTAGTGATGTTAATAACGATTGATTGTCAGGCATATTTTCCCATCCATGAGCTCATACTGCTTTTAATATCCTTTCTTGGAGAAGGAAGATGGACAGTCCAGTGTCACTCAGGAGACAAAGGCACCTTTGCAAGGTAGATGTTGGTTCTTAACCCCTGTCACTGTAAAAGTTCCACTGAAAGTCTCTTTATTCTTTCCAGCCCACTTCACTTCAGGGACAGGTCACACCTCTGCAAGGAGATAAGGTGAAGGGTTTGTCCTGGCTGCCACCTCCTGAGAGGGGACTTTGCTTACCACCATGGGTCAGCCTCCAATGAGCACCCTACTGCCCCAGGAGCAAAGGGAGAGGTGTTTCCTGAGCTGTGGCTTTTCTAGTCATTCCCTTTTCACATTTCCTTGCTCATGGAGATCTCTTCCCCTTATAAATTGATATTCTGGTCTAAGCCTAAAAAACTGCCTTTCAGACCCAGCCCTGCTGCCCTTCATGCTGGGTGCCAGCTGCAGTAGGAGATCATAATGCAATGCAGCCAGCACAGGGATCTCTGCTGTGGCTTGGCTAATGAGAGCCTAACTCTGTCGCTTGAATGTGCCTCAGGTTAATTAGAAGTGGAAATGGCCTTTTGTTTTAAGTTGAAACGTGCTCTGCGCTGTTTTGCTGCTCGCTCTGAGCTGGCACAGCAGCACTGCATGCAGGAGCTTGTGTGGGACCTCAGCCTTCTTCCCCCCCCAGTTTCTGCTTCTGGGCTGCCCCAGGGACACCCAAAGAGCCGAGCTGGCTCCCCATATAGAAGAGATGCCCCCAAAATAAATTTGTGTCAAGTTGGCCCCTGTGGAACCAGAAGAGCCTCGTTGGTCCAATGGGGAGGAGGTCATGGAGGCTTCCTTGTGTTGATAGCACTAACAAGTTCTACCAGCTTTTTGGTCATGCATTATTGATGTTATTGTGTGCCCACCCCAATGTCTAGACAAGCTGACAAGCTTCAAGAAGGGCTTTTCAGAAACATCTCCCAAGATGTGAGCAGTGGCTGGAAAATCAGCAAGGGAGACGTGTTTCTCCAAGGCTTGCGATGCAAGCCCTAACTTTGTGGAGGAGTTGCTGGACTAGATGTTACAGGCTATTTCCAGCTTTTGAAGTCAGGCAACATCAGTTTCCCCACTTTTCCTGAACTGGTGTAAATGATGGAAGGATCAGACCCTGCTTAGGTTTTGAAGCAGCCTCTGCAGATGTGTAAGACCAGAGGGTTGTTGAGGATGACAAAGATGGTCCCAGGAGGGACTGGAAGAGAGAAGCAGCTAAACCTTCAGGGTCCTGAGATGGCAAGAACCCTTTGGCCACAGTGCCCTGGAAGGCACCAGGACATAGCCCAGCTCAGCCAGTGCTATGGGAGAGCATCCCAAGGCAGCCTGGAGTATCCCATGGGATGCCCAGGGGCTAGCAGCTATCTGAGGGGCTGGTTGAGGGAATGCCAGGGACAGTCACAGGGACAATGGCCAGATGGTAAAGCTCTGCAGCTCTTTCAGCAGTCTCTTCTTATGTCACTTAAGGAATTAAATAATAATGCATTTATTGAAATTCACTGTGTCATGCTATGCACTGGAAGCAGCAGATACAGCAGCTCAGGCAGACTTTAAAAAGAGAAAAAGCAATGTGTGAAAGCGTTTGGCAAAATTCCT
>NW_010325393.1:24065-31416 GCF_000700745.2 Antrostomus carolinensis | reverse complement strand
TATTTATATATATATATATAGTACATCAGCTCTGCCAAAACTGTGGTCCCCCTTGTTTTTCCATAGAAAGGGGGAAAAAGACCCATGGCACAACTGGCAGGTAACATAAGGGTAATGTAACGCTGTATTTTTGGGGATGCAGAGCATGGCCATCATGAAGAATTAAGCTGAAGCTGTGACTGTGCAATATATTCCCAAAGATGAGAGCCAGACAGGCACTTACAGGAGATGCAGACATTAGTGGAGCGGGTGGATGGGCTGCTTGGTCCCCTCTTCCTCGGTAACTAAGTACTACCTATTTATAGAAGCATACTACAGGCAGAAGTTGATGTCTGTGCCTCTTCCCCACAGGGGAACAAGTGACCAAGGAGATGCAGCTTAGAGCAGCATTGATCAGATTTTGTCTAGCCGCTCCTCTCACTCCTTTGAGGCTGTCCTGCTGGCAGGGCTTTTCTTTTGTTTCCTAGTTGTGCAACAGGGCTCATCTTGCTTCCCGGTTTCTTTGGTTGGGTTTGCAATGATGTGAAAGAAACTTGGGTTGTGAGTTGGTAAGTAAGGAGGTTGGAAGCAAGGCAATAAAATTAAATAGCATTTTCTGTTGATTTAGTGATCTACCTCTTTCCTAGACCAGGAAAGACATGGACCAACACAAGAAAGACATGAACCAGTTAGAACGAGTCCAGAAGAGGGCCACGAGGATGATCCAAGGACTTGAGCACCTCTCCTATGAGGACAGGCTGAAAGAGTTGGGGCTGTTCAGCCTGGAAAAGAGAAGGCTCCAGGGAGATCTTATAGCGACCTTCCAGTCCCTGAAGGGGCCTACATGGAAGTTGGGGAGGGACTTTTTACAAGGGCAGTTAATGACAGAACAAGGGGAAATGGGTTTAAGCTGAAAGAGGGGAGGTTTAGATTAGATACTAGGAAGAAGTTCTTCACTGTGAGGGTGGTCAGTCACTGGAACAGGTTGCCCAAGGAAGTTGTTGATGCCCCCTCCCTGGAAGTGTTCAAGGCCAGGTTGGATGAGGCTTTGAGCAGCCTGATCTAGTGGAAGGTGTCCCTGCTGATGGCAGGGGGGTTGGAACTGGATGATCTTTAAGGTCCCTTCCAACCCAAACCATTCTATGATTCTATGAAACATCTTCAAAATAATTTTTTATGTCTTTCTAGGGTGCAGGAGGGTTCTTTTATATTGACTCATTTTCTTCTCATCTCCTAAGTGACATGCTGGCAGGCATACAATGAACCTTGGCCCTGATCCAGAGGCACGTGCTTCCATCTGGAGCAGGTGAAGTACTCTGCAGGCATGGGATTGGTAAAGGCTTGGTCTTAACAATGATCTTAAGTGGGTGTTCAGCCTGAGATCCTATTCATCATGGAGAAGTGGTCACTGAGCAGCTTGTGTGAGCCAATGTTCAACCATGGATCATCTCAAGTGGTCACTCCAGCTGTTTATTATTCCTTATTGGTAGTGTGTGACTGATCACCGAAATTACCCTCTTTTGCTTCTGTGCTCTGATTAGATTCCTGCAATTTTGGAAGAGGTAGGATAATAAATAACAAATCATGAGGAGTGAATAACAAGTGCCTCTGTTTGTGCCAAGGGATCCTTCTTTGCATGCCAAAATGGGGATTTATCTGCCATTGCTCTCCTCGGCCCACAATTTTTTATTAGTGCAATGAGTTTAGGTGAGTTTTTCCCAGCAGCAGCTCAGCTCTTGCTGAAGCAAAGAGTTGTTTGCAACCCGAATGGGCATTAGCCAGGGGAGCTGACAGCGTTTGGCCATCTCTGAATCCACTGAAAAGGCTTTCAGAGGGAAAAAAACTCCGGGCAGGGGGGAGGACAACCAACCCTAATGCTTTCTGTTCCAGAAGCTCTTTGCTACCAATTAAATAAAGAATCAAATATGATCAGGCAGGCAGAAAACTGAAGTAAAGGCTGGGTTTGCTTGACGTTGCTGCTTTCTTCTCCTGCCCTTTTCTCCCGGAACATGTGGGCTACAACTACTGACATAGTGTTGGACATGTCAGCAAAGGCTAGGAATATATATATATACATATATATATGTATATAATTTTTTTCCATCTGGTGCCCTCTGCCTGTTGCTGCCATTCACCAGGATGGAGTCACCTCCCTGTGTCACCTCTGCTTCGGTGTCCTTTGAAAGCTGGCAGTGTCACCTTTTCAAAAGCGAGCATAAAGCTAAAAATCTTCTACAGCTTTGCTGGGATGCTGTGAAAAAAGTGGCAGGAAAGGTAAAGTCAGCTAGGCAGGGAGATAAGTTGCCTTTGCCTGCCCACCAAAAAAAATAATCCCTTCTCTGCATGGATGGAAAAGGTATTTTTTTCCTCCCCAGTTTTTCCTCCTCCATGCTGGCCACTGTATTTAGGTGGCTTGTAGGTCCTTGCTCTGTCAGCTCCTCATCCCCATAAAGCCAGGAGCAGCTTTGCCATCAGCATCCATTGGGGCTGGGATGCTACACTGGGGTTTCAGTGTGGCTGTAACCAGATGTCCCTTTCTAATACTGTCCTGCAGTGCGAGGGTTGGCAAGGGTGAGGCTGGAGGTACCAGCAGTGCTCGTGCAGGTGGCTCCTTGAAAGTCAAAACCATCCCCATCCCCTTTCACAGGATCACAGAATTGCCTCGATTGGAAAAGAGCTATAAATCCAATCGTTAACCTCACACTGACAAGTCCCCGACTAAGCCATGTCCCTCAGCACTTTGTCTACATGACTCATCAATCCCTCTAGAGATGGTGATTCCACCGCCTCCCCAGGCAGCCTGTTCCAATGCTTGACAACCCTTTTGGTGAAGAAATTTTTTCTAATATCCAATCTAAACCTCCCCTGGCACAACTTGAGGCCATTTCTTCTTGTTCTATTACTTGTTATGTGGGAGAAGAGACCCATCTTGCTGCATCCTTTCAGGGAGCTGGAGAGAGTGAGAAGGTCTCCCCTCAGCCTCCTTTTCTCCAGGCTAAACACCCCCAGTTCCCTCAGCTGCTCCTCATCACACTTGTGCTCCAGACCCTTCCCCAGCTCTGCTGCCCTTCTCTGGACATGCTCCAGCACCTCCATGTCCTTCTTGGAGTGAGGGGCCCAAAACTGAACCCAGCACTCAAGGTGTGGCCTCACCAGTGCCCAGTACAGGGGTGAGAGAACTTCCCTGGTCCTGCTAGCCACAGTAGTGTACCAGCAGCGAGTTAAAGTCCTTGCAAAACCAGTCTCTTGCCCTCGGCTCTGTGCACTATAACAGCGTTGCAGACTCCTTATCACTCCTATTTTATTTTTTTCTTCTTCCCTAAGGACTTTTGCTTTTGAAATACTCTGTTGACTTTTTGATCTCCTCTACTTTTGAAAAGGCCACCAGGAAGGTCTTGTCAGCAATTTAACGGGGAGATAAAAGAAAAAGGAAAAGGAGATTGTTAACACAGGGATAGTGACTGGCATCTGGATGGGGCTAATGCATGATAAGACAGGAGGTTGTAGGCAAATCTGCTGTGCTTGATCTCTTGCCAAAGCAGGGCTTGGACTCAATGGCTTTAAAGGATATCCATGTGGACAGAGCCTGAGTTGCCTGAATCCCCAGCAATGCCTGCAGACCAGGTACATGGAGGCCTGGGGTCCCTGCTCAGATGCTCGCTGAAGTTAAAAGTCTTTTGGTTGACTTCAAAGGGATATAAACCCAGATTATCTATCCTGTCCGTTTTGACTGGGGGAGATAAAAAAAAAAGAAAAAAAGAAAAAAAAAAAGTGCTTCTTCAAATCTGAGTCCCCAGGAGGTGGAGGATCTCCTGGGATGTGAAGTTAGCAGCCAGGGGTTTGGGGTTGCTGATGTTCTTCTAGAAAGCTTTTTGCCATGCAGAGCTCCTGGATGATCCACCCAAATTTGCACATGGAGGTGGCTGGAGCAAGTGCTAGGAACAGGCTTGTTCATTATTGGGTTTGTTAATTATTTGGTTTATCTTGATGTTTTTCCATTCCTCAGCCAGCTTTGAGTTGGAGTAGCTGGTTTCCAGTAAAAAAACAGGCAAATGAATAGGATAGTGTGTTTGGAAGCTGGCTTGAGACTCCTCGGGGGCTTTGGACACTCTTTGGCTCCAGTGAAATTGAGAACTAGTGCTTTAATAGATAGGTTTTGTAGTAGATCCCATCCACCACCTCATCCCCAGCCCACACACAGATGTAGGGACCAGCTCTGAATTTGGGCTTGGTTTTGCTGCTTGGACCCCAGCTTTCTGCTGGCCTCATTCTGCAAATTTGTGCTCTGCACCAGAGAAAAAGGCAAAAGCTCAGCGTTTGGGGAGGGACTTTTCTCACGAGTGCAGAAGTCTGTGCGCGAGGAGAGGTTCCAGCAAAGAAATTGATGTTGAATGCACACTACCTTCCTTTTTTTGGTCCATAGCTAGGAAACAAGGGACAGATGTTTTCTTTTAAGGACAAAGAAGGCAGCGGTTAGCTACGGAAATAACTTCGGCTACTGCCTGCATTAGAGAAAACTCTCCATAAGAGCTGCTGGCTCAGATGCTTCTTTCTCTCCATCCACAGGTGAGAACAACTTCAAAACTTAAATCCAATATATAAAGGCAGAGAAGGAAATGTTTAATTGTCCTGACTCTGCTGCAGGCTGATAAGCTCCCATTGATTTTCTGTAGCAAAGTCTCCAGAGTGTACGTGTTGGTGTGTGTGCATGTACGTGGGTGAATGTTTCTAGGCTCCTTGGGTATTTCTAGTCTCCAGTTGCATGGTGAGAGCTCAATGCTTCCTCCAGAAAATGGCCATTTATAACACAAGTTTTTTATTATTTTTTTTCCCTCCTTTTCATCCTTTCTATTGGCTTCCTACAAACTTTCCACCAGAGTGGGGAGAGAGGTCTCAGGAAAGATATTCCTTCACCAATGCATACCCCTCAACCTGAAGCTCAAAGGCAGGTTCATATTCACCTCATCATTTAAAACCACCCAGTACAGGGGTCTAATCCCTGCCTGTTTCCACTTATAAATGCAAACAGAGAGAATAAGACAAATAAAGGCAGTACCCAAGTGAGGTTTTACCAATAACTTGAACTATTTTGCACCAGGGAAGTACAGAAAAATGTTCACTTAAAATGTCATCTATTTATTTTGAGAGTTTGTTGGGAAAACAATAAGCAAACACAGCAAGAAGGGATGGTCCAGCAAGATTTATAGCTCATCTCTGAAGCTTTTGAGTTCCAGGAACTTTGGATGTCTACCTGGAACCACATACTGAGCCTCCAAACCCACTGAGACCTTTTTCCATTGCCAATTAGGAAAAAAATGGGTCTGTTCTCAGTGATGGAGAAATGTCCAGAGGAGTCAAAAAGGAGACAAGCAACGTTCAGACTGGGGGAGGCAGGAAAAAGAGAAAACACCAACCTCCCAGGAGATGTAATAGGCTTAGTAGGCCTGCTTGACACATGTCGGATAAAATAAAAAAAAAATCCCACAACAATGTTTATAAGAAGATTAGCTTGAACACGGTGAAATTTCTCTAGGGACTGGCCATGGCTGAAGCTCAAACTAAAAACTCCTAGGGTTTTATCAGGGTAATGAATTTCCACCACTTTGGGCCATTAAAAAAAATCTTCCCCCGGCCCCTTTCCCCAGCCAAAGCATCTTTGATTTGGGGCGCATCTGCTGGGGACAGTTCAATTTGCACCGTCCCCCTCCTCGGCAGGATGGAGGTGTGGTGTTAAGAGTTAACTCACTGGAAATAACATGATGTGACTATCTAATTTGTGGCTGCCACTCCTCCGGGAAAAAGACCTGTCTCTGGGCAGTAGATTATCCTCAGGCTCATTATGACATTGTTCTGAAACAAATCCCCCAGGCTTCTGTCTGTAATCACTTTTACATACGTGTAGGCAAATGTCTCTCCATCCACGCTCGCCGCGTCGCAGGTGGGGATGGAGCCAGAGCCACGTTAAGCCGAGGAGAAGATATGTGGCCATGACTGCTTGCATGGGCAGTGGCTGGTAACCAAAAGTACTAACCACTGGTTCAGTTTCAATCAAAATTAGGGTTAGGTTTCATTTTCCTGAAAGCCAGGAGACATGGGGTTGGGGTTTGTTTTTTTTTTTTTTTTGGTTATTTGGGTTTGGGAATTATTTATTTATTTATTTTAGAAAAGCAACTCAACAGCAAATGTAAAAAACCCAATCTTCAAAAATTTCAATTTCAATTCTCAGCAGATGTAAATCCATGGGAGAGCAGAGAGATTAACCCATGCTCCCGTTGGCTATTTTTACCCCATCCAGCAGTGCCATGGAACCACTCTGATATTTCCAGGATTGGTCCCTCCAAGCCTTGCCTTGCTGATGTCCCCGGGGCTGTGTGCTGCAGTGCTTCTTCAGCCACTGCCGCCACATCTTTAGCTCTTCTGCTAAAACCTATAATTATCATGTTTTTAACCCATATAGTTCAGTGAATCAGAACAAACATGCTACTGAATCCAACAGTAAAGCAGCTCTTTTGTATCTCCTTAATGGTGGGAAGCACTGAAGACCATGCCAACACCAAAAGGAAGATTTTCACTAGTGGTAACCCTTCTTCAGATACTGTTTGGGGACCTGTTTGGGGATATTCTGGTGATAGCTCTGGGGGTGTGGGTCAGGGGGTGGTGGGATTGGTGAGGGATCTGCGGCACATAGCTGTGAGACATTTCAAAGATATGTGGTGGTGATGTTTGTGGGGTAGCGGGTGAGGAGCTTGTGATATTTGGGATGTTTGTGGTATATGGAGGGCACACTTGTGGTACCAGGGTGTATTTGGGTATGATTTATGATATTTGGGCATTCAAATTTGGAAGGTCTGAAGGAGAATCATAGAATAGTTTGGGTTGGAAGGGACCGTTAAAGGCCATCTAGTCCAACCTTTCTCCCATGAGCAGGGACATCTTCAACTAGATCGGGTTGCTCAGAGCCCCGTCCAACCTGACCTTGAATGTTTCCAGGGATGGGGCTTCTACCACCTCTCTGGGCAGCCTGGGCCAGGGTTTCACCACCCTCAGCATAAAAAATGATTTCCCTGTATCTAGTCTAAACCTCCCCTCTTTTAGTTTAAAACCATCACCCCTTGTCATATTGCTACAGGTCCTGCTAAAAAGTCTATGCCCATCTTTCTTACAAGCTCCCCTTTAAGTATTGAAAAGGGCATTAAGGTCTCCCTGGAGCCTTCTCTTCTCCAGGCTGAACAACCCCAACTCTCAGCCTTTCTTCATAGGAGAGGTGCTCCAGCCCTCTGATCACTTTTGTGGCTAGCAAAGGTGTGGACCGCACCTTGCCCTCCTTCCCACCCCTTCCCTGGCTCTCCCGGGCATCCAGGGCCAGGTGTTT
>NW_010325393.1:17832-24007 GCF_000700745.2 Antrostomus carolinensis | reverse complement strand
CTGACCCTGCAGATTCACATGGGAAGAGCCATGCAAAGGGCTCAGGAGTGGCACTTGCTTTGAATATTGCTTCTGTAAGAATTTGCTATGGCAAAATGGCCCTTGCTACAGGAGACATCCTCCTGGGGTTTGCACGGTGCACCACAAGAAACTCTTACCTAGTCTGCTTTTGTCTCCTTTCCATGAGTTATGATCCTCTGCCTGTCACCCCCTGCTCCACCACAGTGAGGAAATTATTTATTTGGGAGGGATAGGGCTGTTAAGGGAGTTGGGTTATGCATTCGTGGTATAAGTACAAGGAAAAGGGAGAAAAGACTTTTCTTCCTTCCCCCCCCAGCCCCTATCTCCTTTGGTGGGCTTGGTGCTACATCCCATAATTTTCATCCAAATGGAATGGTTTATTTTTATCTCTTTAGAAAAATAAGCATTAAAAGTTACAAGATGGATTGCCCCAGATCTTTAAGGGCTGGAGTGGAAGGCTGTGGGGAATATTGTGACCAAGAGGAGGCTGAAGGAATAAGTCAGTAATATGTGTGGAACTGAAGGGTGGCTGGACCATTCATTCCCATTATGAAGAGGTGCACGACCATTAATAATCATTTTAACAAGAGCTGGCTTTAGCTAGCAGGTCTGGGCTGCATTTCTGGAGAGTGAATATTTATTTAACAAAAATAAAAAAAAATACCATGCATACAAATGAAAAGGTACGGCGGGCTCACTTCTCCTACCTGATATTTATTATTGCTTCACCTACCTTGAAATAGGAACATTTATTTGGCTAACACGCATTAAAAAGGCTGTGCATGCCATATTTCCTTTCCTACAGCACTCAAACCCCAGAATAATTTGACTTGAAGCTCCAAAATTGCTGCTTTCTGCACAGCTGTAACCTTTCGAAGGAGGAAAGGACCACCTCACCTGGATGAAAGCAGCTAACCATCAGAAATCCTGTATTTCTAAGGAGGGTCATACGAATCTTTGAGATTGGAGTTTGCCAAAACTTCTGCTTTTGCTTAGGTGCGTTTCTGTAGCTCTGGCTTGTCTGGAAAATCAGTGGAGCAGAGGTTCAGGAGATAGAGCATTGCTGAGGATTTTTACCCATAAAACCACATCTTTTAAAATAGATAATGTGTTCCTTTTTGAAGGAATAAATGAGTAAAAACCTTTGGGTCTTTTATGAAGCAGCCATCAGGAAGAAAGCTTTTAATCTGAGCGATTTAAGAGAACAGGGAAATTAGCTGTTAACCTGGCACTCCTCATCTACTTTATTTTTTAGGGAGAAAAGTCAGCAAGGCAAAGAGCCAAACCAGAGACAGGAGCGTTTGGGCTGCAGTTAGCTCCCACCAGTACAATCCCTGCTCTGTCTGTGCTGCCCAAGGCTGTGGGGATGTGGGCAGGGGGTGGCATGGGAGGTCTTTCTGCTCTCACATGTGCCCAAAGCACCTGTGCACCCCAGTGTAAACACCTTTATCACAGTGCACCTGTATTTGTGCCAGGGCAGGTGTGTGGGACAGGGGACAGCCAACCAGCTGTGCCTGTAATATGCAACCAGTGTATCACAAACCTTGAAGGGTCAGAACAGGGAGGTTGGGCAATGCTAATGGATATCTTAGTTCATTTAGACATGAAGGTCATGGCTGAGATAGCTCTGTCAATGAAGAAAAGACAGGCAAATTCTGGAGAAGGACTATCCCAGGGAACTTCTTATTCTATGGTAGTATTAGAGTGGTCCCGGTCTCCTGGCACCTGACAGGGCATCCTGCAGGTCGGGATGCTCTGCAGGTGGGTTCTTCTGTATAGACAGACCTATTGCTACGTTAAGGTACTTGGATTTGGACACAGGTAAGGTCTGGGAGGTCTGCGGGGCATCATGGTTGGTTTTATGCTGCTGGTGGTATGATGCCAAAGTGAACTTAGCCAGTTTGTCCTCAATAAAGTGTTTGGTTTTGTTTTTGTTTTTTTAATTAATAATTAAAAAAAAAAAAAAAAAAAAGAGTGAGAACACAGTATCAGCTGGGTTCCTGCTATGTCTGACACCTTCATCTTCCCCTCCTGACATTGCTTGGCCAGATTGTCTGGTAAACGTATTTGATGTTTTCTTCTCTAGACAGGCTGGGATAATTGATGCTCACCTCCTGCCAAGCACAGGGTACCACACCTGGGAAGGCACGCCATGTGAGCCATGTGCTGTGTGCTCAATGGGCACATCCCAGCTTAACCTGGGGCTACTGAGAGCTGCTGCACCAACAGCAAACCCCTTATTTTGGATAAATAAATCTCTTTTGCCAGAGATGCAGCTCATTTCCCTCTTCAGACCCAGTTACTTGAGTGTTGGGCTTTCAGAGGTGACTTGCTCTTGCAAGAACAGTGTATCTGACCAAGGAGATGGGGTTTTAGGTAGCACCAAGCAGATGTTCTTTGGAAATGAAGGTGATCCTAAGTGCCAAGGGATGAGGACAGCTCACTTTCATTAGTCACTGTTAAGATCTCAGTCCCTGGATCTTGCAAAGGCCAGGAGAGGTTGAGGATTTGCTATTTTTGTGGTGTGGCAGCAGTAGATGCTACGGGCTTGGTGTCTGATGGGAAGCAGAGAGCAGAGGAGCTATGTCCCTGGAGGAACCAAGGAGATGGGGAGATACCTTCTCCTCATTTAACTGAGCATTCCTGTCATTAAGCAAGCCACTTCAACCCTCTTTCTAAAATGACCCTCTTCAGTGATAGCGCCTTGGTTTTGCCTTTAGTGGGAGCATGCAGAAACTCTCTTTTGCAGCATTTGCCCCAAATTTATGGGGATTTGCTACTTTGAGAGCTCCACCCTTCTGCCAGGTTTGCTTTACAAGGAAACAGAGTCAAAAGCTAACAGCAGGGGATGGGCAGATGATTGCTGATGTATGAACATGGAGTGAGATTCTACCTGCCTTTTCTCCTGAGGAAATGAGAAAATACTTAAATTACTGATATTTCAGTTTCCTCTCTGATGATCCACAGCCTCTCCCGGCCCACCCCATACCCCCACCTCCTATCTCATACCTGCTTTTTCTCTGTCTCAGAGATTTTGGAAATTCAGATCCATCTGGTTCTTTCCGATGGCAAGATAGTGTATCACAAGCAACACAGGCAGGGCCCTGGCGCCGCCACAGCGTTAATTAATGGTAATCCCTTAATCCTAGGGTGATGTGAGAGATGGCGTTGCCCACTTTGTCCCCTCTGGAGTGCAGAGAGATGTCAGACCCGTAACAGCAAAACTGCCCATCTAACACTGCACTAGGCACCAGAGGTGGCTTTTTCCTCTGATTAACTATATTTGAATAACTAAGTATTATCATGGGGTTATTTGCCCCCTTGTTGGCTATCATAATTTGGTGAGACCACCTTTCCCACAAAAACAAAAAAGAGGAGAATTATTGCTTTTGCAATTTTAAGGGGAGTTAGTGGTGGAGTTTGCTAGGACAGGTTTTCTTCCTTTCTGCCCTTCCCCCTGGTGTCAACATTTTTATTCAGGGAGGAGCCCCGAGTGCTGAAAAGCACCATGTCACCTGGACAACTTATCATGTTTGATCAGGGATGTTCTTGACTGCTTTCATCCAGTCGATCAAAACTGTTCAGCTCTCAGCTATCCAACTTAAAAATACCTTTTCTTTTTAAAAAATTTTGTACATGTCACTTCTTCAACACCAACAAGAAGCAATGGGAGAAAACATCAAGATCATGTAATTCCCACAGAAAATTGCATTTGCATGAAAAAGCCTTTTATTTTTTCCCTTCCAGAATGCTGGTTGGAATATTTTTATTTTTTTTTTTTAAAGAAATATTGGCTGGTTCTGCTTCTGATGGTGTCTGTGTTTTCTTTTCAGAAAGGAAAGCACCCAGTCTTGGCATATGCAGGAAGGCACTGTTGGGCTATGGGTATTAAGGCCACAGTGACACAAGCTACATCCTTACCTCTCCCATTTTCCACTGGCAGACTTTGAGCTTTCAAAGTCACCAACCCGGTAGGAAACAGCAGGGCAGTGTTTTGGTGGCCTAAATTTCATCTGAGTCACCTTAGCTGTGCCTTTCTTCTCTCTAATTTGCTCTGTTTGTGTTCTATTGCCTGCTTCTGCATTTCCCATTGTACCTCAGCCTTGGGTCGAGGCCAGCATTAAGCACATTCCAGCCTCTGAAGGAGCCTGTTGATATCTTGTGTTTGGTCTGGCACAGGGGTGAATTTTATCCCTTGATCATGCTGACCTGGAATTTAAAAGACCAGGAGATCCCCCCCAGCTGCAGTGCAATGCAGCTCTGACCAGGCTGGATGCTCACACCAGCTCCAGTTCTTCTGGGCTGTGATGAGGTCAAGATTAGCAAAGTCAAGCATGAAAAGGAGGGTAACATTTTGGTAAAATTTGTTTTCTTGTGATGTGAAGCTCCATGGAGGGTCTCACACCCTCTCCAAAGATGCTTGATGTTTCCTCTTGGACCATCTTCTCTAGGGTAGTCCAAGTCCTCCTCCCAGCACCCCCTGCCTCCTCCCTGTGCTCCTTGGGAGGAGAAGATTTACCCTGGTTTTGCCTGGATGTAAGATTTGGAAGCACTTTCACCTTTTCTCAGCATCAGCAGAGTTGTAGGAAAACTAAAACCTGTGCTTCAAGTTAGAAATGAAGACTGGTAACATTCCTAAATGTGTCATTAAAAAAATTGCTGGGTTAAACAAGTACAGCACATTTCCACACATCCAAGAGTGCTATTCCAGGTCTAATGAAACCTCTTCCTTTAACACAGAAAAGTAGGAATATTCCTCCAAAGCACTCTCTTGAATAAATTCATCTCTGGTGTAAACGCTGGCCATCCATGAGGGTCTCCAAGTGACTGCTGGTGGGGTCAGTCCTGTCTCCAACCTTCATTTGCTGCTCAGCTGCATGCAGGAAAGCTGGGATGGGTTCACAGATGAGACATAGTCCCAGCTAAGGCCATTTCATTGAGCAGACCCAGCTGCTGCAGGATAAAAAGGGAAGAGCTGGGCAGCACTGGTTTCATGAAGGACTGCTGGGATGGTGGAGGCTCTTCTCTGCTGAGTCTCTGCTGCTAGGCTTCTGCAAGAAAGAGCTCCAGGTCTGCTATGTTTAAGGCTAGTATTCACTAACCAACCAAAATTTTATTTTTCCTTTATTTCAAGAGGTGTAGGGCTTTCTGGCTGTGCTACTATTTGCTTTCTGCACCTTTTCTTTCCTAGCATAGGAGAAGATTTTTTTAGGTAGAGCCTGTCTTTTCATCAGCTGTTAATATATTCAAGGGCACCAGCTTTTCCTTCTTTTTGAAGCTTGAATTTCCTTATCTTGTAGTGTTTGGAGCAGCCTTCTGGTTTATGAAAGCTGCGTGTGGGAATGCCTGGGAAGTCAGGAAGGATGCTGGTTGAAAACATCTTGGTCTGTGTATAATAACAGCAGCAATCCTTCACCTGGGAAGGAAAAATAGCGGAGCAGCCTAGGTGCTGCAATATGTGCTGATGCTGTGTGTGTAATAGCTGTGACGTGGATAAAACCCCAGCTGTGTTTAGCCTTAGCTTTATATTACTTTGGATGGGTGAACTGGAAAAGGAAAGAAATGAAAAAAGGAGCCGTACATGCATGAAAATTAGAGATGGAAAGACCTAGGTCATCTACTCAATACTTCCCTGCCACCAGGTGATTGTTGCTGGACTGAAATCTCTGCTCAGAGTTGTGGCTGGGAATACATTAACCTTTAAAACAATAGTATTAAAATGTTTTATATTTTCTTTAACCCAGATGCTGGAAACCTGGTAAATGTGAAGTGCAGGTTGTGTCTGAGTGAGTGGTCCCCCAGGAAATGTTTTTTTGGGGGGGCTTGCTTTGTGAAGCAGTGCTCAGCCTGCTGTAGGTCACTGGAAGGTAGTGGTGACATGGAGCAGAGCTGGCCAGCCCCTGACTGTGCAGCCCCAGCCCCCAGCTGTGCTCTGTCCTGCCCAGGCTTTGTGAGCACCAGTGCAGCTAAGGCAGAGCCATCATGGGCCTTGCAGCAGTGACCCTGTGTTTGCACTGGTCCTGTCACATCCAGGACTGCTCCCTGGTCTGTCCGTGGCAGTCTCAGTTTGAGCTGTAGGAACAAGTCACGAGAGTAAGGAGAAGATAAAGTATTGCCTTGCAGGCACACGGGTGGTTATTGAACCTCTCGTGTA
>NW_010325393.1:12771-17819 GCF_000700745.2 Antrostomus carolinensis | reverse complement strand
CGTGTAGGGTAACTAAATGATACTCTGAAGCTGAACTGAAGAGCTCCTGGGTAATTTCAGCTCCTGTTTCTGTGGCTGTTTCCTGGAGGTGGATGTCAGGGAAATTGTCATCTTTCCTACTTCAGATATAAAACATTAAGGGGATGTGTCTCCCTGCGTTTTGTCGGTGCACTGGAAGGTACCTCAATAACAGTGATTTGCCTACGGCCTTCAAAGCAGTGCTCTTACATTTCTGTTAGAGTTTTTGCCTTCATAGGCAAGGAGACCAGGATGCCAAATTAAAGGAACTCTGGTGCCTCATCTGCTGACCGTCTCTACCCTTCTTGACCCTCTGCTGCTGACTTCTTACAGGTCGAGATGGTGCCTCAATTTCAAGTGGCTGGGAACTTTTTCCAAAGGCAACAGGTTCGTAGACCAGATCCAATTTGGAAACCACAGTTTGTTTGTTGGGTTTTTTTTGTCTTCGTTTGGACTGTTGTCTGCGGCTTTTCCAAGTTGTTCAGCAAGTTGCAACACAAAGACACAAAGAGAGATGTACTGTTATTATTGGTGGTTGTTGTTCCTAAGTCTTTATTGATTTTTATGAAAGAAATAATAACAATGTGCATGAGGTATCCAGCTAACAAAAGAGGTCCTGCAGTACTCATCTCGAATTAAATATATAGAAGCAGCATCCAACTGGGATATTGACTGGCAAATACAAAGCTTTGTGATTCAGCGTAGTGCAGGAGTGAAAGCAGGACTTTGCCTTGCCACAGCCCACCTTGGTGAGGAGACAGACAGCATTGTTCTTCTCTGCAGCTCATCCAGAAACATGTCCAAAACATCTTTGCCTGAGGCCAGAAATAAGTATGTTACCAGTAGGAGGGAGCTGCTACCTGAGACCAAACATCAGGCTGATCTGTGCTAGCTGGTGGGGGGGACAGGGATGCCCACACGGCAGCAGAAGTGGGGTTTGAACCCATCCCCTTATAATGCAGGAAGGTAACTCCATCCAACTGCTGTGCTTGAGCTCTCCCTGGGTGAGCAGATCTGTTTTTGTAGAGCGTTTCTGACAGCCATTTGTTGTTTGTCTGGATTTCTGGTGTACATCAGCTCAGGGCATCCTGCCTCTCGGCAATAAAAAGGCCAGGAGGAAGGAAGGCAAAGAGAAAAATCTGCAAATCTGTTCCTCACTGTTGGTCTTTTCTTCCTGCCAGATTAACTTGTCAACTCCTCCTCGATGGTTGATGCATCCCAAGCAGGGAAGGATGTGAGGATCCACCTCTGATGACATTGCAACTGCTCTGAACTCCATCCACTTTAATCTGACCCTAAGAGAGGGGCTGGAAAAGCTCGCTCTCCTTTTATCCTTTTCACCCCTCACTTTTGCATGTTCTCATGCAGGTCAGGATGTAACCCACAAGAAAGACCATGTTGCTGCTTTTCCACGTGGGAGCAGAAGCTACCAGACACAACATGAACAGGCATCATGGTCTTTATATGTTCATTGCCTGATTCTCACTCCAGAAAGACTCTGAGGAATTCAAACGAGGCTCAGGTAATCCTGTAATGTCAGAATTTGTCTCTTCCTTGACTTTACAAGGAATTCCTGTGCACGATATTGAATCACAACCGTATCTCTGCTCTTAAATCATTTCCTCTAGCAAAACATCACCCTTTAGAGGAAGTCCTTTCAGCGAAGGCAAAAATGAAAGCATTTATCGGTTTGAAAAGATCCCTCTGTGTGCCAGAATCAGTGAGAGAGAGAATGGAAGCGTTAGTGCCTCTGGCAATGCCTTTGCAAGGCTGTTTGTCATCCTGGCACAAGAAGAAGCTGAGCACACACAAATATTAAACTAATATTTTTGGCGCTTGGTGAATTTTGATCGTCAGTTCATGGCGCCTGAGGCAGCAAACAGGAATGAGATGCAGTGTCCTTAAGCTTTGTGTTCATGGCTGAATTGGTGCTCCTTCTATATTTATTTATAAGTATGTATGATGCTTTGTATTGCTATTTATCTGTTGTGTGAGAGATGCTAATGATAGCCAGTAGCAGGACCCAACCAAGACTGCCAAGTCAGGAAGCAAAACAGCAAAACAAACTGGTTTTTGGTCCTCAAGATGCTGCCTACACTTAAATTGATGACATGGTAATTTTCTGTTCAAATGTGAATGGAGAGATGGCTGATGATGTGCATGATCTCTGGAACAGACTCTGCATTTCCCAAATCTCTGCATTTTGGTGTCAAAATTGTTCATCCCACCTAGATGTGGGGATGGGGAGGGGGAAGGAAACCTCAGAGCTGGTTAATCACCAGAAGGTCAAGGCTAGTGCTGAGGCTTTTGCATAGCTTTGGGATGGAAACTTGTCCTCTTCCTCCAGACATGCTCTAAATTGATGCTACCAGACTTGACTTTGAGGAGCCAGGAAGGTGTTTTTTTCCCTTGGTCAAACACAGAGGAAAATAAACGAGGTTGTCAACCCATGACCCTTCTGAAAAGATGAGGCCACCCTTCGTGCTCCAAATAGCCACACTGTTGGTTGAGATGTACTTTGTAGAAAGTGTACCAATTATGTGGGCTTTTTCAGAGCCCAGGAGCGGTGTGAGCTGTTATTTTCTTGAGTGAACAAGGAAGAGGCTGAGAGGTACGAGAGGTGATAGACAGCTTTGTAAGGAAACTGCAGTTAACCCAGAGTTAAATTTAACTCCGTGGAAACACCAGGAGCCAAAGCCAAGCTTTGTGTGTCGCAGCACATGAGGACAAGCACCCTCCCAGCAAACTATGTGTGGCTTCATGGAAGGAGTTGGTCCAGCACTGAGCTCATTCAGCTTCTTCCTATGGGGCGATGCAAGAAAATTCCCTTGTTGTGTTTCTTGCTCAAACCTGGGGCAAAAATGAGCTGAATGACAAGAGAGTCTCTGTCTCTGTTTCTCTTCTCAGCCATCTTTGAGGGTGATTCATCCTCCCCAAATTCCTGGCAATTTCTCTCAGTGTCCAGCAGCTCTATCTTGCATTGCTGATTCATAACTGCTGGAAGCTTCTTTGGCTGAATTCAGAGTAAGGAAAATTTATGCGTTGGCTTTGATCTTGCATGTAGTTGTTTTATAGAGGGCAATGGGCAACCCAAGAGAGGGAAGAAACAAAAGATGTAGTGAGGAAGAGGTAAAGATGAAGGAAAAGGAGGTAAAACCCAAGAAACAAAAGATGTACCTGAATTTTGAGCAACGGGGGAAAAACGTTCAGCTGATCCAAAGCCAAACAAATGAACAGCATGATGAATGATGCAAAACTATGTGCTGCAGTTGATTTCTTATTGCGCCAGTGATATTAGTAATAAAATCAATACCAATAGTTAGCTAGGCCTAATAACTACACAGATCAGATCGGATTAGATTGATATTACTTCTCTTTATAACCCGCTATGGTGCACTAGGTAGGAACAGATATCATGTCTTTTAATTAAAACAGGAGCTCCAGTACTTTTATTCACTCACAGTCATAACTGGAAATAGCTGGTCCATACCCCAGCAATTAAATCTGTCCTGAAGGCTCTTATAAATGAAAATAAAGAGAGAATCCATTGAGACTCCCCTGCCTGACAGCCTGGTGCTATGGGCATGTGTGATAACCAGGTGAGAGGCATGGAAAATCAAAGCAATTAAAACCAAGCTTGCCATCAGCTTTGGACCACTCAAAAGTCCCAAAATAGGTTTTGCATCAATTTTTGAGGTTCTGACATCAGGTTTTGAGGCTATGTTTCATACTGGAGCACAACCAAAGCCTTTCAGATATTTGTCAAAGAAGACTGTGTTGAAATGTCTGCCTCCAGATGAGATGGATCAGGCTGCAGGTCACCACCTTCCCCTGGCTTGAGGTGACCACCGTGCCCAGCATCTTGCCTCAGAAACCTCCCTGGCGAACTCCTGGCCTCAATCAATGCTCTTCCACAAAAACCGCCAGCTTAGAGAAAACAGCGTATTTAAAAGCAAAAGGCACGCCGGGTTTTATTGAATTTGTTCCAAACGGTTCTACATTCAATCACCCAGAAACTGTCTCCCTGCAGGCAACAATATCTTTTACTAATGAGTGTTTGCTGTACGAAATAGCCCGTCTTGTACTTCACAAGTTCACTGCTCCAGCTCTGCACCTGCCCTGTGTTGGGTCTCCTTCCTGCTTTTCTTGTCTTTTTGGGTTGCTCCATGTTAATGAAAGTATCTCCAAAGGGGAAAGGAAGGAGAAGAAGAAAAGAACAAAACAAACCACAGCACAAAAAACCCCCAAAACCCAAGATATGAGGTCACTTCAGGTCTGAAATGTGAAAAAGGTGGTGTATTCATCTTGGATCCTGGTCCTGGAGCCTGGAGAAAGATACTTTGGGTTGCTTTCCTGATCTTCAAGCAGAGCAGGGCATGTTACAGCCCAGGTGCAGTCTTGTGTGCTGTGCTGCAAGGCAGCTTTCGGCTTTCACAGGGGCTGGGCATGTATCACCCACACCAAGCCAATGCGCATGGTGCCTTGATTTGCTCAGACCTGATGTTCTGCTCCCACCAGCTTTATTCTGATGTATCTGTGGTACAGTCAGGGCATTTTAGAGTTCTGCACCATGGCATTGCATGCCACATGGCTGCCTTTGACCCGTTTCCACTGGTCACCTCCTTGGTTTTAGTTTTATTTTTTAATCTTTAATTTAAAAAAAAAAAAAAATTTTAAAGCAACTGAAATACTGCTTGAGGGTGAAGTTTGTTCTCCTCTGTCTCTCCTCCACTATCTTTCCACTCCCTGGTTGTGGCCTCTCTCTCTTTGCATCCCAGCTGCATTGGGGCAGGGATTTAACTCCAACCTTGGGGCAACTTTGCCAAAGCAAGATTAAAAATCTGACTAGTCAATCTGGCCAGCTGAGTGTGGGGTAAGTGAGATGTCTGCCTTGCATCTCTTGGGTGACAGCCACCTGCAGAGGGGAGAGATGGAGGAGCAGTCTGCTCCTTCCCTGCCCCATTCAAACTTGTGCTTTCAGAAACAACAGAAGCTTTGGGGTTTGTGTGTCTCACAGAGCTGAAAGAGGA
>NW_010325393.1:0-12747 GCF_000700745.2 Antrostomus carolinensis | reverse complement strand
GAGAGAGAGAGAGACTTTGAACTTCTTCCCTTAAATCATAAGTCACTTTAATTATTTTCTTCTTCCTTTTTCTGCTTTTTCTTGCTGCCTCTCTTTGAATCGAGGATTTATCTTCACTGGCACATGAACGCAGGGCTATTGCTGATGGTGTTGTCTGGCAAAACACCCGGGGACTGAGCAGGTGCTAATGCTGCTGCCGAGCTCCTCTCCACTCCTCAAGGACCCTCCATGCCCACCCGCATCCTGCGCACAGCAGCATCTCCCACCTTGCTCCCACCAATCAAGGTGCAAGAGTTTATTAGCAAAACTGCTCAGGTGAGCAGAAAGAATGGAGCAAGGCGGAGAAAAATCCGCTGAAGAGACCGGGAGACAGGAGTTGACTAACCCAAAGCCAAGGAGGAAAGCCCACAGGATACCCAGGGTAAAGACTGGGTTGTGGGGCTGTGCTGCTGCCTTGTCTCGCAGCATCCCGAGGTGGATGCTGAAGGACAGCACACAAGAAACAAGATAGCTCACACTCTGAGACCAACTAGCAGCCACAGCTGGATTTGTCCTCCTGTGGTTTCACAATTAAATATCCCAAAACTTGCCTGTCCTGCCAAACCTGGGTGTAGATGTTGTCCCAGCACAGCTGGCACCCCAAAACCTGCAGGGTGTGGGTGGAGGATTGGTCAGAAAGCATCTGCATGGGCATCCACTCCTAAACCTCACACCTACAGCAGAAGGGTATATCTGCACCGTGCAAGGAGACTGGTACCCCCCAGCATACCCCCTCCCCATGCAGAAATCCACACTGCATTGCTGCTGCCTGGTTTCAGCAGCCCGCTGGCAGTGCATCCAGCCTAAAAATAAAAAGACAGATTGTCCACTTCAGCTGTAATTACCAACTGAAAAGACCCAGTGGGGAAAAGAAGGGGTGGGTGATGTTGGAGGGAGGACAGTGAAGGAAAAGAAGGGAGAAAGCAAGAAAGGAACACATCCTTGAACAGGTTATATCAATCATCCAGGCTGCTCCCTCCCAGGAGGGATAACTGTGTCCTGCACTGGGGAAGCGTCGCCAGAGTGATTAGCTGAAGCTGTGTCTTCCTTGGGGTGCAGAGGGAGGGGTTCCACCCCAAGTTATCGATCTATCTAATTGCTGCCATTTCCTGGGGATGGGGAATTTCCTCTTGTGAGGAACCAGGACTCAAATACACAGGAATGCTAGATCCATGAGAAATTTAATTTGGGCTTCTTTTGCCACCCTCCCCACCTCATATGTATCCAATTTGCCCGTGTCTCCATTTCTCTGGAGTCTTTAAATATCATCCTCCCCACCCAGCTGGGTCCTATTTGTAGAGCTGTGGTTTGGCTTATATTTATTTCTTTGTTTTTAAGTGCATCTGCCTTGTCAACTGGAGAACCCGATGCTCTTTGACTGGACTGAATGGGAGGGAAGTGCAACGCTGATGCTGCCTGCAGCACTGCCGGCCCCGTGCCTTCCTCTCACCCTAGCCCCAGTGAGTGATGATGAATCCTGGATGTCAGAGGTGATGGATTAGCTGGGGAAGCAGAAAGTGGCTTGGGTGACATTCCCAAAGCCACTGACATTTCTCGGTACTACAGCAAGGTGTCAGAGGCAAGGAGGGTCCTGGAGGAGAGGTGGCACAGGTCACCCAAAGGGTCAGTAAGGAGAAGGCAGTGATGAGCCATGGTAAGGAAGTCTTGGCACTGCAGCATCGGGGCTCCCATGCCTGCTGCAAGATGGGTGTGATGTAGCTGTTCCCACATAGCTCCATGAACCAGAAATGCACCTTGGGGACAGTCACCTTGTCACCCTCCAGCTTCCAACCCCCTCGGGCCTCCTCCGACACCCAGCAAAGCTTGAGAGACCATATACGAGTCACTCCCTGGGAGACTGGAGAAGCACTACAGCTGGTCAGAGACAGCATGACAGATGGAGAGGCACGCCATACCCCAAGCCTATAGCTCAGGCTATGCCTGGGTGTGCACACTCTCTTTAAAATGCCAGCAATGTCCTGTCATTATCGGCTAATGCCCTCTAATGGGTCCATTAAACAGCTCTGTCTTTGCCTCGGCTTCTAATTCCCCCTCCCCTACTCATAATCAAGTGACATTACCTGCTTCAGAAGATACGATTACACTACTTAATTCTTTCTAAATGACAGCACTGAGCCAGCAGCAGAGAACTGTTCACCATTGCTTGGCCAAGTAAGACCCTGGATGCTGGACTGAGGGTGGTGGTGGCAGGGGAGACCCAGCTCTCGCTTCCCACTCTAATACCCAGCATTCCCCTTCACTGTTGGGTGTCCCTAAGGGCATCTGCCTGTTAATTATAGCTGATTTATATCAAATAGTTCCTCCAGTCCTGTCACTGTCCCTGCAGAGTAAAGGGCTCTTTGCCTTATCTCTACCTAAGGCAAGTCTTACCAACCTGCTGTGGACCACGAGGCTTGCTGCCCCTCCTGCCATGGTGTCCAAGATCTTTGCTTGCTGCCAGGGTAAAATCTTCCACGAACCCCAGGAGGATATCCAGATGCCCATTGCCATCCCCTCTGTGCATCTCCATGTAACCATCTCTTAAAATACTAGAGGAACAGGGACTGGAGTGACTCAAAAATGACTGCTTTTGCTTGGTACTTGGCTGGCTTTCTCTGGAGTTTGGGGAAATTTTTAATAGCACTGAGTATTGATAATCTGTCACTGGGAATTTGCTTAGCACTTCACAGCACAAGCACTAAAAATACAAGGTCCTGCTCCCCAGAGTGCTTGGAAACATTGAGAGAAAGCAAACTTGGAGAAGTGGTAAGGTCATGGAGAGATGTGGAGGTCCCAGGGGCACAGCCAACTGAGAAAGCTGCTGGGGATGGGTCCAAGCAAGGCTTCTGGGAGACCCAGAAGAGAAAAGGGAGAAAAATGTGGATCTGCTGCAAGCTCAGTGTCTGCACTGAAGAGCTGATGGAGCAATGTAATTTTGGGATCCACCACCACTGCATGACCTTGGTTCAAGTCATTTCCTTTTCTCCACTCCCCTTTCCCTGAAGATGGGGAAAACCAGGGCTCTGGGGGCTCTTTTGAGATCCATGGGTGGAAACCAGAGTGATACTAATTTTGGTTGTTCAGAGGAAGGCTAAAGGACGATGTAGACAAGAGGAGCCACAGTCCTGAGAAAGATGGTGAAATGTATGTGCCATTCTGTGTCCTATAGCAGAAGGATATTTGTAGTATAAGGCAATGACAGAAATAGTCTTTAAGACAATATGGCCCTTCCTGCAAACTTACCATGCATTTTACTCTCAGTTTTATCTGTCAGTCTTATTCTTAATGACCTCTGATATGGCAGGTGGGCTTTCATCTTCTGCTTTTCATGCTGGGCTGTATGCTTCTTGAAGTGTGGTTGGTTTTTGGTTTTTGGTTTTTTTTCCTTTCCATGTTGCTCTGTTATAATGTCATGCTGAGCTGCTAAACCCATCTGCAGTTTTGACAGATGATGTACTAGTTCCCTCTGCTTTGGATTTGACATTTTCATGAGCACTAAACAGACACGCTTACAAATTTTAAAAGGGAAAAGAATACTTTATAGGTGTATTTACTATTGCAAAATCAGGAAGCATCTTCCTTAGCTCAAATGTTTTTTTTTGGGTTTTTTTTTTTGCTTCATTTTGGAGTTGATGGAAGATGCCAGATTAATGGATCTTGAAACTGAAACCCTCTATTTAGCTGCCCAACAAGTGGGGTGAGGGAAGGCACTGAGTGTGCTGCTTCTCTTCTGCTTTGCAGCAAGCCTCACCCCAATGGCAGTGCCATCCCTTTATCCTCACACCATGGCTTTCTGCCTTGGCTGCGGTGATGATGCCACTTGGAAGGTGTCATCCGTGCCATTAGCCTCTCTCCTGTCACTCTGCAACTCTGGATTTCCGCACATGAAATTCTAAATATTTCCAGGCCGTGCTGCTAGGTGCAGCAATTCCTTCTTTGCAGCCAAGGTGATGTGGTGCAACCAGTTCAAGAGAGGTGACCCTTAGGACGATAGGAGGAAGGCTTAATCCCAGAAGGGAGCCTGTACTTGAAACTTGGTCTCCTGGCAGAGAAAGGACAGGGAAAAAGGTGTGAAGAAATTTAAAACCATCAGGCCATGCTGATACTCTGGGAGCTTTCATGCTGCAGCAGAAGAAGCCAAGGGGAATTTTTCCTTCCATGTTGATGGAAGCAGGATCAGGCTATTTATCTTTTGATGAAGTGCCAAGAAATGGTTGATTGTGTATAGAAGCAGCAAAAAGGTATAATAAATAGTGCTTCCTGCTCCAAGACAGGATGAGAAGTGATGGGAGGAGACCAGATCTGATAATGGTCTGCACACATTCTTTTTTGTGCTGTGACTGATGTGTCTCCAGTATCCACAGTGGATCTCGGGCTAAAGAAGACATTGAGGTCTATCGATGTTTCTGTCACCTGCAGAGCTGACATACCTTGTGTTGGGATATTACAAAATGGGGAGTAACCTGGCATGGTAGATTGTAGAGGTCCTGTTTCCATAGGGTAGCTCTGGGTAACACTGAGGGAGATGCTGTGGGTCAGTTATTGTACAGAAGGAAGACAATCCTAATTCTGAGGCTGGTGGGCTTTACCTAACCTTGGAAAGCCAGCTGATAAGGATCATCTTCAAGCTCCGATCAAGACAGAGAGGAGCTTCGGGCTGCTCTTTCTTGTATGAAATCACCATGAAGAGAAGGCAGCAAGGGTTTGCTGTGCCGTCATCTGTCAAACCAAGGGGAGCTGAAGGAAGAAGAAGGAAGACCTCAACACATGTAAAGGAAATGCATCCGAGTCTGTACTCAGCACTTTCCCAGTCTCTGTCTAATGAAGTGCTGATCCTATTACTGGTGGAGCTAAAGCAATGTGAGATTTAAGAGGTTGCTGCAGACAACCATGAAGTTGCCCATGTGAAGGCTGGGTCAAATCCTCTGGTGGGCTGCACCCAGCTTTGTGGTGTTGGGGCTGTAGGTGCTGTGGAGAAGGCTGTGTTTTGGTCCTCTGCTGGCATCTTGCAGAGGTTTGATCTTCAGAAACAACAGGCACAGTGTCAAAGCTTTTCTCTTTTTTCTTTTTTTTAATTAAAACCCAAAGAGGTGAAAAAGAAATCTTTTTTTTCTTTCAGGAAAAGTAAATGCTTTCTTGCAACACCTTAATTTTAAACGCAGGAGGAAGAGCATTTTCCTTTTTTTTGGACCTGCTATCAACCCATCATAGTTACACTTGATCACCTCTGCTTAGAGTTGAGGCTGTGAGGTCCTCAGGCCAGGACTGCCTCTCATACACAGATGAGGGGTGTAAAGAAATGGAAAAATACACAGCCTTGCAGATAGAAGTGGTCACTACTTTTGTGTTGGTGCTGCTTCGGGCACTTGTGGAATGGAAAAGGCTTTGCACCATGGGTCAGCTCTCCACCAGCTGCCATGCAGATGTTGACCTGCTTGCTGCCATCTCAAGGAAAAGGTAGGTGTGTTGTTCACTCATTAATATTTTGCACTAAAATTTGGAAGTGTCATGTAAATCCTAAATGCCATTATTGTTTTTATTATTATTACAATAGAGCCAAAGGAGCAGGAGCAAGTGGGAGCAGTGCATCTGGTCCATTCACAGCCATCGCAGCATCTCATTGAGAAGATGGTTTTGTCTGTGCTGCTCACCCACATTTGCTTGTGCGGGAAACACCGACCCATGGCATTGCCATGGGTGAGAAGGGAGAGAAGAGAGGCCAGGCGTGAGAAAGGCAGGCACAGGCCATCAGGAAATATTTCCCTTTACTAGTCACAGAAATTAATTCTGTCTGAGGCATAAAAGGAGAAAGAAAACAGAGGATTTGATGTTGTTCGCTGCTTGCAGCTTGCACCTTGTCCCAAGCATGGCATTCACCTCCACCTCTTGGACCCCCAGCAGCTGGACATCACCTCGATGTCCCTTTCCACACTGAGGTCCTGGGGCAGGAGCTGATGGTGTGTTGTACCATCATGCTTGAACATCAGCCCTGGCGGAAACGATGGGCATGGAGGAGCGGGAGCAAAAGTCCTGGAATACAGCAAAGCTGGAGACAGCAGTCCTGCTGGGTTTGGTCCAGAAAAAAGATGGTAAAACAAAAGGGGGCAAATTTTTGCTGGCACTGTGACCATGCTTTTCCCAGGACCCTCTTCATCTCGATGCTACATGCTCTGCTGAAAAGAGCTGGCAGGCAACTCACACCCACCATCCCACTCCGTGGGAGGAGAACATCTTAATTAATTTCAGGGCTGAATGGACAGGCAAACTCCTCCACCGGAGAAGCACCCACCCTCACATCCCCTCTGGGATTTCCCAGCAGCAGCTTGTGGTGAGATTCTCCTTTTTCTTTCAAATCCAAGGCAGACCATGGCTGAGTGGGAGCCCACCCAGGTAGGAGGCAGTGGGCAGAGATGTGGCCAGTCATTTCCCACACAGATGTCCTGCCAGTTGCACACAGAAACCCTTTGCATGGGGAAATTACCAGGGAACAAACCCATGTCCTCATCTGCATCCATGGAACCACTCCTCCGGACACACCCAGGTCCCCACAGCAGAAGCGATGCCCAGGAGAGCATTGGAGGTACTGGCCCTGCATCAAGCAAAGGGCACAGATGGGTAACAGCTACCCAGGTGATGCCTCCTTTTTTTTTTTTTTTTTAGTGATGGTGGTCTGGGGGAAAAGCATTTGTTTGGGAGATTTGAACATAAGTGGCAACAGATGCACTGTGTAATGAAAACACAAAAGCCACTATTATGCTTTCAGGAAGAGAACAGAGAGGAGAAAAACTGCAGGCATCGGAGATAAACACACTTAGAATTATGGAAAGGCAATATGTAGTAGTTCACCAGTCACGTTCTCATTTCCAAGGTGTGTTACCCCCTAGAGCTGAATTAAATATGGAATCTATTTTTTTTTTTAAAGCACACAAACAAGCACCTGCCATCAAAAAACCCCTAAATTGTTGGGTGCTGTGCTGCCCCTCCATTAGGAGAGCTCTCCTATTTTTTGCCTGTCCCACAAGGGAAGTCGGGCAGCGTTGGTTTTGGAGCCTCTCCATAGGGGCTGTGTTTTACCCTTCACAACTGCGTGTTTTCACTAGCACAACCCTAAATCTCGAGAAACTCATGCATCTTGATGCGAGGGTGGGAAGAGGCAGTAGGTAAAGGGGAAAGGGCAGTTATGGGAGCTTCTTATACCAGCTTCACTTCTAAAGGCTGTAAGAGGGAGAAATCAAGGTCCATCTAGACCAGTATCTTGTCTTCTACAGTGGCTATAGGCATACTTTTCAGGGAAGAATAGAAGCAGGCAAGCTGGTATGACTGGTCCTAATCTCATTGTCTTCGTGTGCCCCATTATCTCCTTCAGCAGTGGAGGTTATTCCCCTGTGCATGAGGCAGGGGTGCCAGGTCCCTCAGCTACCAGCAAAGTCAGCATTGATGTCCTAAGGCTGCTATGGATCAGATGGACCATGGGTCTCATTCTCCCCTCACTATCAGTATCAATCTAGCAGCTCTTCTCTTACACCTCCACGTGGGACCTTTTTGTTCTGCACTAATATCCCACCAAGCACAATAGGACTTGTGAATGGGCCTCTTAGGCACTGCATTAATACCACAAATAAAACAAGAATAACTGTCCCTAAATGAAATAGCTCTTTCAAGGAGGTATTGCCTTTAATCATTTATAAATTTGTGCAAGGCAACTTGGAATCACCTACAAAGGAACTCTCTATAAAGCCAGATTGTATTGCATTTAATACCTATGCTTTTAGCCCTTTTTCCTTATTTTCTTGTACTTGGATAGATTTTTTTCTGTAGAGAACTTTATTTTTTTTTTCTTTCCAAGTGTCTGTGCTGGCTCAAAAGTGACTCAGTATTTGATCAATACCTCTGGTGGCTGTTGGTACAGCCACTGATGGGAAGCTGGCAGAGAATTATTCAGGTGTAAAACTTTGAGACAAATCAGTCAGGGGAAGGTCAGGTAGCTTGCGTGTTTTAAATCTTCATTGTTTTTAGAAAGGGAGAAAAACAGAGAGGCAGACAGAAAAGAGATTTTGGAAAATGACAGAAGTATTTAAATACTCAATGGAAGGAGGTGGGAGTTTAGAGCAACAAAACATATTACTAGTTTAAAAAAAAAAACAAAACCAAACCACATTTCCAATACCATTGCACTTTGCAGTGGGAAAAGGCTGTAAGGAGATAAGAATGGCCTTTCTGGTTCAGCTGAAGAGCGCATCTGTACGTACCACAAAGGCTGTCCTGACCTCCTGCTGTTTTCCTATCTGGGAAATCCCAGAGCCTGACGTGATTTCTCTGCCTAGTAACACCCAACAGATTTTCCTCCCTGCCTTTGCTCCATCCCCTGGGAGCCTACACAAGCATCTTCCTCCTAAAGATGTGAAAGGCGCAGAGCAAAGGTGTTGAAGTTTGCAGGTGGGCATGGGGGGGGGGGAAGTAAAAATTCCTTAAAGGGTCACTTGTAGCCATTTACCTTGGTATGTGCTGCTGTCCTCTTCTCCAGCAGAAAGCCTCAGCCTGGAGTGAGCAGGGGACCCTCCTGCCTTCCCCATCTTGTCCTTGGGAATGAAGTTTATTCCTGATACTTACAGAGTGTTAAACCCCACCAGAAACATCATCTGATGTCAAGTGATGCAGAGAGCGGTCCCACTGCCTACGATGGGGACCAGTCCCATGGAGCCCTGAAGAAGAGTTGCTTTTCTCCTGGGACTGAACCAGGTCACACCGTGCTGCAGACCCTTTGACACTCTGCTTGAGGGATGCTCCACTGTCAAAATCCTCCCCAGGGACTTTCCACCCCAGCAGAGCATCCTGACCTTGCAGCACCGAAGGTACTTGAGAAAAGACCCATATTGCTTCTGTGTCTGGTTTTGGGCAGCTGAAGGGAGGACCAGCATCTCCTGAGCGGCCAGCAGACATCTCTGATTGGGAAACCCAGCCCCTACAGGCAACGCTTTCTCCATGAGTCTTGCTTTCCTCCCCTCTTGCTCCAGCCCCATGTGATGGATGCTGTCCTACATGCTGCACGTGCCATCCATCTTTCCAACCATGTACTATCAAGCCTTGCAGGAAGGGTCAGATTAACAAATTAGTCTAGAAGGTTTTTATTTGTTAAAGGGAAACTGTTTTGGCGGGACAACAACAACCTGTGTCCCTCACTGGTCTCCGAGCACTTACAGGTGACGTTTGCACTCAGACAAAAAGGTGTGGGGCTGAACTTTAGGGAGACCCTCATTAAAGGATTTGCAGTACATTGCTTCATCAGCCTGTGGAAACATGACTGTCACCCTGAGGCTAAACCCAGTGCTGAGAATCCTGACAGCCTGGGTGAAACCAGCCACAAGTGACTTCTCCTGTCGTCCTCAGGAGGGAAGATAAATGTCATAAGTCATCAGCTGTCACGCCTTATACAAGGCACATTTTTCTCTGCCTGGTGCTGAGCTGAAACCGCTCTGGATGGAGGGAGGGCAAAGGGGAGCCGTGACTCCTGCTAAACTTCTCATGTCCCTTGGGTGGGTCTGTCAGCACTGATAGAAAAATGCATGCTTAAAACCGGGTGAGACAAGGCACGCAAGGACCCGAGCACTAAGAAGGCAGCCAAAGCAGGTAGATGGATGGGTGTCTGGTTGGGTGGGCATCTGTGCGATGCTGAATCCTGCAGAGATTGAGCACAAACTCTCAACACCCACTGCCTTTGCTGGAGAAAGGCACGTCCAGCAAGCTGCTGCTGAATGCAAGCGGTGGTGGACCAGAGGGGTCAGGAGCAGCTAGAGGGGCTGAAAGTCTTCTACTGCTTCCCAGGAGCTGCCTGCTCATTTTTGGCATGGGTACCTGAGCTGAGCAAACCCATCCTCCATAAGTCCCCTTCCTGGGCTGAAGCTGCACTTTAACTGCCCATCAGATGCCAAATCAAATGGATACCCATCCTTCCAGCACCCACCCGCCCCAGCCCCCAGCATTATCTACGCAGCCCAAACCCCATGTTTGTCTCTCCATGCATGGAAATGATTGCAAGGGAAATGTTTTCAGTGCTGAAAAGTCTGTTTTCTTCCCCTTTACTGTCTTCAAGAAACACACGTGCCCTAGGCAAGAACCTCCTTATTCTGGGCACAGAGGTGCAGGTTCTGCTTTCTACAAAGCAAAAGTCAGCCCATCAGCTCATGAGCAAGGTGGCCATAAGAAAACAGTGGGCTGGAAAGGGTTAGAGTAAGGGGAGGAGATAATGCCAGGAAGCCCAGCTTGTTGCCCAGCTTCCAGGTAGTTTAAGCTTAATGGTGAGTAACAGTTCCTGTAAAACCAGTTAATCTCCTGTTGCTGTCATTTCACACTGCAAAGGCCAAGAAAATATTTTCAGCACAGCAGGGAATGCTGGGCTGCACGGGTGGACAGGAGAAGGCAGGGATGGGGATATTCATCCCAAGAGGCAGGTGTGTTTACTGTGAGCCAAACTCTGATTTGAGTGATTCCCTCCCTGCCCTGAGTTTGGACGTGGGATGAAATTACAAGTCTCCTCTCCCTGAAGCTCTGGTTGCTGCTGCTTGGTCTTGCTTATCAGGGTGAGAGGAGGTGGTTCTCATTGTCACTCCACGGCAGACCTTTTCTTTAGGATATCTAGAGCCAACTACAACTGTATTTGACAGTCTGCAGTGGAGCCTCACCCATGATCTTGTCCGGTCTCTCCTAGAGCCCACACAACCTCCTGGCATCCATGGCGTCTCATAGGAAGCAGTCTCACGCTCCAATACCCTCCGTTGCGTGAAGGATCACTTATCCTCTTCTGACAGCATCCCCAAGCTGTGGGCTCCGCCAAAACACCTCCACTCCAGTCCAGGGCCACTGTGGTGTTTCTGCTCTCAGTTCACCCCAGAGAGAAAAGGACAAATCTTATTGAATCCAAGATGACTTTAAGTCATGCAGATAAAACTTTGCCACCAAACTTTGCTGGGTGATGAATAGAACCCGGGAAATAATTCCATGCAAATAAGTTGCTAAGTGAATCGAGCTTCTCTTGCCTCTTGCAAACCGCCCATGAACACGCTGCGACCCACGATGTCCTCAGGTAAACCAGTTATTGGAAATCATTTGCCACTTCAAAATTTGTTCTCGGGCTCATGGCGTTCAATAAGTGAGCTGCAGAGATTGGCAGAAGCTGCTCATATAAATCATGAGGTGTTTTCTTCCCATTTCTAAACATGCCAGAAATCAGTGGGGTGAGACGTGTCCTGGAAAGAGATGGTGGACACACAGGATTACCGAGTTTTGGAGCATTTCAAACCTTTGTCTCCCTGGCCAACTAAGCCTCATGTAACACATCACTCCAAGGGAAAATGGACCCTGGCAGAGAACATAGTTCAGATTTAATCTTGTTGTATTGAGTTCACACATAAATAATTACCTGTGAACTTGCTGCTTCGATCTGCCCCACTGACCGGCCTCTGTTGAGGCCTGGGAAATTCTCCTTAGTTAGGTGTTTTGCATAAGATGAGCCAGAGGAGAGGTGCCAAGGAGAGGAATGATTTTTTTAACGTGAACACATCAGGCAGCATTTGCAACATTTGCCCAGAGGATATTCATTCCTGGTATTGCTATTTTCATGGTGGCTCTTTGCAATGATTAATTTAAAGTGCCAGCATCAGGAATCATGGGAACATATGAGAAACCCAGTTTTTCTTTTAAAGTGGAAGTGAGTTTCCTTCCTGATATTACAGAAGAAACCTGGAAAAAGGTCATCCTCAAAGACTTGTAAAAATGTCTTTACTTCTCTGCTTCTCATCTAATCTCATACTTTTTCATTCCATTTCTTAATTTGGAGAAGAAACTCTTTCGTTTGGAGTGCACCATATGGTTGCAGATCACCAAAATGGAAAAGCTGGTATCATCCAACCTTTTGCAGCAGATGCCCTGATTTCCCAGGGCACTCAACAGCAGACACACCAGCCACCACCTTACATACGTCTTCCAAGAGCTTTCATGATAAAGTTGGGCTGGTGATTCCCAAAGCAGTAAGTGAGGTGTGCAGACTGGGGATGATGTCTCCATACATCACTTCTCTGTGTATAAATTGAATCTTTCCCCTTCCTGATCACTGCTCTGTCCCCACGCAAGGAGGAGAATTGCTGCCAGCCGTTGCCTGGAGTGCCTTGTCTGTGCATTATTTGCCTGCCTTGATGACACAGCCTACTTCTTCAGGCTGTCTGACAATGTCACCTTTTAGGGACCTTCACCGTGGCCATGAGCTTGTCTTTTCTTACACTTCCTTGCCTTTGGCCTCTTTATGTCTACTGTGTAGTGCTGAGAAACGCTTGACCTTCGGTTGGGTACATGGAGGAGGTAATCTCCATGACCCTCTGTGCACTGTCTCAGAAGATGGGACTTCTTGGTCAAGGGTCTTTTTTCTTGTTTATTTTCCCCAATCTTACATTTTGAAGCAATGTCTTATTGCTTGACAATAGGCCAGGAAAACCTTTCCTGCTGTATTGGGCTTGCCTGGCAAGGTTTTGGTAGGTGGGGGGGCATAGGGGTGGCTTCCGTGAAGAAGCTGCCAGAGGCTTCCCCCATGTCTGACCCGACACAGCCAATGCCACCAGCTCCAACATGGACCCACCACTGGCCAAGGCCAAGCCCATCAGTAACATCTCTGTGATAACATAATTAGGAAAAAAAGGGAAGAGAGGAAAAAAAAGCTGC
>NW_010325392.1:31448-66133 GCF_000700745.2 Antrostomus carolinensis | reverse complement strand
GGGACAGACAGTTATCTCAATTTCTTTTCTTTGGAGCTTGTGACATTTCACCAAGCCAAATAGGCAGTCACCTCTCATTTCTTGTGAAGAGAGGGAAGAGGCCTTCTGCTGGAAGAGCTGCCTGCCATGCCACTGCCAGCTGTGTGCAAAGGACACTGCCCGTGGCAGGGAGTTTGGGCATCTCCCTCCATGGCTTTCTGTGGGTACCTCCCTGCTGGCCTGCTGGACACCATTTCTCTTGCTTCAGTATCATTGTTACAGAGGTCTGCTTCACTCCCAGCTACCACTTCTCTCTTTCCTATAATTTTGTGCCACAAATTCAGACTTTGGACTGCGAGCCCAACTGTGTATTAAAAAGTGTTGGTTATCATTGTTGACAGAAGAATGTGTTGGTTATCATTGTTCACAGAAGAATGTGTTCTGCTCTGCACAAGAAAAGCTTACATGGAAACAGAAATAGGAAAAGAAATCTATCATCCCGGGTTAGCATACAGTGCTGGTCTTGATGTCCAGAAGCATTTCACCCCCTTATCAACCATCCTTCAACTATGGAGCAACCTTAAACCTATGTTCAGGACTTCACTGGATGTTTCCCCTTTCATGTTATCCCTATATTTACATACTTACCACTTTGCATATCCCATGGGCAGCACCTCATTGAGCCAGTCAGCAGTTTGGCACTTGAAAATACCCAGCAGTTGCTGGACAGCCATAAATGAAGAGGGACACATGTGAATCTCACCGAAGCTGGTGGCTATACTCCTGCTCAGCTCCTACTGTCATTGGTTACCCTTTTCCTCATGTTTCCAAAAGAGACAATTGAATAGGGTCAGATATTCCTCACAACAGTTCAATTTCCTGAGCATGGGTGCCAAGTTGTCTTTCCAGAAGACCCACTTCCTCAGGTGGGGAGATGTCCCCATGCATTCTATACCATAGCCTCACTGCTACAAGACCTCTGTGAATAACACACCCTCTCCCCACCTTCATCTGGGACTTTCAGTAGGAACTGTGGGTGCTGAGCCCAGGCAGAGTCAGTCCCATCTCACAGAGCCCATGACAAAGCCCACGGTATCCAGCATGTCCAAATGAGAGCCACAGCCTGCAGCAGCCCAGGGACCAGCGTCAACCTGGTGAAGATGGTGTGCAAAGATTATCTCCCATCTTACGGGCAGTGCCATCTGGCATGGATGCACATGTGGGAGATTAAACATATAAAAGCCAGCAGCAGCAACGACAACAGCCATTTCCATAATAGTGCTCTTTTTTTTTTTTTTTTTTTTTTTTTTGGAAGGAAAATGCGTTGACCGTCTAATTTGGATTCATAAAGGAAACCTATTAATGAAAGGCTTCAAAGAACTGTCTCAGAACTTTTAATCAGTAGTTGCGTTTTAGCATGGAAGAAAAGCAGAGGGGGCTGGGTGGTGGGCTTTTTTGTTGTTGTTTTTTGTAGTTTTTGTTTAAAACACCAGACTATTTGAAAGTGGGCTGGGTGAGGGAGCCCAGCAGGGAGTCTCTTCTTGCCCACCTGGAGGAGAGGCCCCCTGAATGCTTGTTTTCATTAGCATGGGCCTCTCTGGCTCTTCAAAACCCTTTCCGCACGTTGCCAAGGCAACCCGGAGCCGTATTGCGGCACACGGGTGTTGCGCATCAACTGGTGTGTTGCACTTAACTGAAATAAATAAGCAAATAAACATGGAAAATGGCCACGGGCCAAATAAAGGCACTGTCTTTTATCATGGACATCTAACATTGATAGGGATTTCAAACACTCTACCAGGCATATCAGCAAAGAGGTAGTTGATCAAAAAAGGAAAATGCATTTGCACGCACAGCCAGTTCTTTTCATTTTAATGGGTCTTCTTGCTTGAATAAGGTGAAAGAAATTGGGTCTAGCACATGCAATCCCACTCACTGGTTACATTTGCATGCCATTCGGTGACTCTCAGTTGGGCCTGGCTTTTCAACCAAGCTCAGCTCCTGCTCCCACATTAGAATCAGCATCAGCAGCTGTTTTCCCACCAGGTCTGGACACCACCCATCCTTTTGGGATCCAGCCCAAGTCACAGAATCACAGAACGGTAGGGGTTGGAAGGGACCTCTGGAGATCATCTTGTCCAACCCATTTATACTGCAGTGATGCACACCACAGTTGTAGGGATGTGAGTGAAGACCACGGGCCTGAGGCTTTGTTTTCCAGGCAGCATGAGCAAACAACCTTGTGGAGAAGGAGGATGACTGGGGAGATACCACGGATTGTGTTTGTGTTTGAGGATCAGCACCTGCAGCCGTGCTAGAGAGGGGGTGTGAGGGGAATGATCTCCACTGCTGCCTGCATGAAACTCCTGGCATCAAAGGGTAACAGCTAAAACACCCCTTCACATTATCAGAGAACAGCCAAAGAAAAACTTTGCATCCCTGGGAATATTTGTAGCCGGTCCAGCTAAGTACGGCTGCAAAAATAGTTTTTCTTTAGACTCAGGAAGGGAGGTGCTGGCTGCAACTGCTGGCAGGGGAAGAGGGAAGGGAGTGGGGCGGGAAGCTCTGCAACGAGCAGCAACCATTGCTTGGTCCCATGCCGTGCCATACCATACTGTACTGTTCCGTGCTGTGCCATGCTGTGCTGTGCTGTGCTAGCAGTCATCAGAGCAGGAGACAGCAGCAGGGGCTTGGCAGAGGCAAGGCAGCAAGCTGCGTGCAGGTCCTATGTGCTGTTGGGTTTAGGTGCAAGGCAGGGGAAGCCAGCAGGGAGGAGACATGAGGGCTGCCTTTCCTCAGCAGGGGCCATAACAGACTCCCATCACCTTCATGCTTCCCTCAAGATGACTGAGAGGTGAAGACCTGCAACCTTTGTGAGGATTAATTGAATGATTTCTGAATGTGGTTCTGGCCACCAAATGCAGACCTGGAGCCGGATGGTTTACACGCCCAAAGTCAGTGCTCACTAGGGTCTGTCTTTAGCTAACACCTTCTGCCTCGCAGTTTAGAAACAAAAGGGAGAACGTGACGTGATGCCACACCAGCCATCTCCCTTCTCCTTGCTTCACTTTGTAAGTCCTGCTTGCAAATTCACCAGAGTGAGCCCCTCCCTGCCAGCACACAGTCCCCTCCACAGGACCCAAATGCCTGTGGACACACTTGTCCAGCTCCCTGAACACCACCGTCCATCTTTTTGCTCCCCTGAGAGTCTTGTGGTGCAAAAAGCAGTGTGCAGGCTGCCTGTCCCACCTGGGGTATGCATTTCAAGCACATGCATGGGCCATACTATCAAATTGTGACCATTTATGACTGCATGTGTGTGTGTAGTGTTTGTGCACCAGCTCAAGGCATGGACTCTGAGAGGACTTGCAGTGCTAGCAACTCCTCTGGCATGCACTAGCATGGCAGCTATGTTATTTTAAGCTTCCAAGTGCTATTGTAATACAGACCTTCCAGATGCAAGGATTCAAAAGTATTATGGTACCAAATGTGTGGACGTGCATGCATGGGCACATGCCTGTGCTTCCGCGTGTGTGTATAGACAGGGATGTATTGTTGGATGTTGCATTATATATTTTAATATCCAATAGATACACAACTATTTATATTTGGTTTATATATCTATACTCAAATATATAATGCCTTTAGAATATCCCTGTGTCTATCAGATGTACAAAACACGCCAGGTATTTGTTAAGGGCTAAGTCTTCAGATGATGCATTTGGTTCCAGTTTGTATTTTCATTTCATTTTACTTCTTACGTGAGCTGTAACCTGTTTATTTAGGACTTTCAAATGTGTAGCTATATATAACTATGATTGCTGAAATGAGTGTAAACATCATTAAAAAATGTGTCTTCTTGTGCAAGCTCTGTAACTGTCACAGTCATAAATACACAAATGGAAATGATGATCAGTCATGGGTGTGCTACAAAAACTATTTATTTATACAGCTATGAGAAACTCTGACTTGCCCAGAAGTACCTGAAGCTGATCAGAGCAAATGCATCTCATGTAAGCCAAAGACTGTAAAATGGTTCTATGAGGAGGACTCCAAAATTCCTAAAAAGTTCTCATCAGATTTGAAACCTAAGACCTCAGAAACAGAAGGAACAGAAAGAAAGTGCTGTGGAAGAAGCAACAGCATGCACCCTATTTGGGGTCCATGTTGGGTTTAGTTTTGGTACTGTGCTAGTTCAAAAGTGTGTTAAGAAACACACAGAAAACCTCGTCTCTCCCTGACATGTATGATGAGACCAGCCTGGGACTGATACTGCACTTACCCATTTGTGATAACTTCAGTTCTCGCTGTGCCCATTGCTGTGAGGTGTACTTGTATCACAGTCTGTCACACAGCCTGATTTTCAGGATTTGTTCACTGATTTGCTGAGGGTTTCCCCTAAGGACAGGGAACATCCTGTGATCAGGTTGACTTGGGCTGTAGACTGGGAGGTGGGGATGTAGACTTGATCCCATGCAAGAAAGGGAGCCTGAGTCACAGGGAACTTGCAGTCACAAAGACAGAGCAGAGAATTAAAACCCCATAGGCATTGTTAAAAACAGAAGACTAAACTTTCTGAGCTGCTGCAACAAACATGATTGTCCAGATCCTTGAATGGTGAAAACTGGCACAAAACCCATTAACTGTGCCAGAGCTCCACTGATCTACATCAGCTGAGGACACGGTGCAGTGACAAAGGAGAGGCTCATAGCATATGTAATAGAGTACACCTCGTCCTCCTCCCTGGCTAGCATCTATCAGGTTCAGTACTGCTGTAATGATACATATTAGAGGATGTCCAGCATGATCTATGGAGTGGTTTAAATTGCATCAGACTTAGGGTGGCCTCTCACATTGCCCTGGATGGAGAAACTCAATAATTCTGAGCTATTGTAGCTCTGAAAAATTGTGCCCGTAAATCTCTTTCTCATGCGGCTCATGGTGTTTCCAAGGATGATCGTCATGCGGCTGCATCATCTATGCACCCTACAAAGAGTGCAGTTCAAAGAAGCAGACTTTGTTTTTTACACACAGCAAATAAGCGTTGCAGTTCACCTTTAAGGAACTAGCTCCGTTTCACCAATCTGTTTTTCTGGTAGTACATCTGTTAGGAAGAAAAAGGCATATGGATCTGCTCTGAGGAAAAGCAAGCTCCTCTTGGTAAGATCAGGTCCTTGAGCCCGATAACACCAATTCTTTCCCACATGAGATGAAACCCAGCCCAACAGCGAGGAAGAGCAGAAGTCCTATGCACCACTTCAGCCCTATTTAAACTTGAGTGCGGGAAGGGGCAGGGGGAAGAGGAGGAAACCATATGTCAGCTGTCTGTAAACGTATCAAATTAAGCTGATAAGTAATCTTTGCTCAGTGAGGAGTATGCTGTTGGTCTTAATTAGCCTCCTTTCCAGATTAGGCACAAGACTGAAGAATTGCAGGTCTTGGCAGTTTATTTGCTGGTAGTTCCCTGGTCATGTTTTCCAGGCATTTTATGGAAGGTAGGATGAGTATTCTCCATTTCATATGGCTGAGATAGTGTTTTCCTGGAACAAGGAATATATGGATTAACCTAAATTAGAAGGGTAAAAACTCCATCAAAAACCCAAACCCACCAAAACCAAACCAAACCACAGCCTCTGTGGCTCTGGAGAGGGTCCTGGTGTCTGAGGGGTAAAAAATTACTTCCCATGATTTCAACAAGCGGTGGTTGCAGTCCTGCTGCCCTCAGCCCCCTGACATCACCCTGTGCCACTGGCCCCGCTGAAATCAATGGCACAGTTTAAGGATTAGGACACTCCGATCAACAATGCACTTAAATAAGAACTCAACTTAAACATTCAAACTATCCCTTTGAATTCAATGGCTGCACTTGTGGAGTTAAAAATAAGCCTGTTGTGAAGTGCCTTCATCAGATCAAAGTCTAATTATTTATTCTACGTGAGTAGTTCCAGAGGAACTCGGATCTTTGCTATTTGGGTTGGTAAACTTAAGAAGAATAGTCTACACTTCTGCTTTATGTAGTGGCAAAATGAAGCATACTTTTAAAAGGTAAGTGCTCTTAAAATCTTTTTGTGCAATGAAACCCATGTCAAACATTAAAATAAAGAAGCAGAGACAGATTTCCTAACAACAACAACAACAACAACAACAACAACAACAACAACAACAAAAGTCTTCTGTAGACAAATTTTGCCACAGGTCTTATGGATGCTTTCAAGTGATGTCTTAAGACAAAGCTTGTCTTTTGGGTGCTTTGATTTGTAATGCATTTTTGAAAGTCAGTTGCCACTTCTGGATGGTTTTGAGATGGAGTTTCAATAAGGAGGAAGCTTAAATGAATAAAAAACAAGATGTGGAGTCCCCGTATTAATTTCTGAATATTGCTTCTGCCATTAAGGACAGTTTGTCCCCATGCATAAAGCCTCTCCAAAGCCTTATGCTGCATATTATGTCCCTAAAATAAGGCTTATTTAAAATGGGCTTTAAGATATACAGTGCTTTTATTCTCCCCCATTGCATCTGGTCAGCTCTGGCCCAAGCCAGCAATCCTGGTAGTTAGTTGAACAAATGTTAAAATGCCTCTTTGATTGTTCAGATCAAGACTGTCTTGTCTGGTCCTGGCTAGATGTTTTCCGGAATCTCTTGTATCCTACAAAATCTGATGAGAAAATCTATGGAAGAGTCAGGCTCCTCCAGAAGCCCCAGTACTGCTGCCTTCTGGGAAGAGTGGAATCAAGAGTGAAATATCTTTAAAAGTTAATGAAATCTTTAATTTCAGTGATTGAGATGAGTGTTTGGTCTATGTTTGGTTCTTTCCTGGCTGGAGGCTCTCAATCAGAGCCAGTTTGTCCCATCCTCACGTGTCAAGGCCAGGATTCATCTCACAGCATGTCAGGCACTTGGTTTCCAGCACAAAACACAGGCTGTCCCAAGGGTGAATCACATCATAGGTGTGCTGAGTTGCCCTCAGGAGGTGCCTGTCTCTCTCTGCCTTGCCTATAACAGGAGCCAAGGGCTGACAGCACTCCAAACTTAGCCACCTTGACTGCATGCCTACAGCACGATAGGGTGAATCTGGGCTTATACATATTTTTTTTCCTTCCTCCAGGTAAAATTTCACTTTGCATTGACCTTCTGCACTGTTCCTCTCTCAAAGGCAGTCTCTAGGGGAGCATCAGGGCTCACAGAGCAAATGGGCACTGTGTTGACCCTGCAGACTTCCACCATTGATGTCCTTCCCTTGGGTGTTTCAAAGGTGTCTTCCAGGGTTTGCATCCTTTCCGTGAGACGCTGTCACTCTTAATATTCCTGATTATAAACTCCAGAGAACCACAAGCAAAGCTCTCGCTCTCTGAAAATAGCTCCAGTGCTAAATATAGGGGATTTTTAGGAATCTATTTGCCACTTCCATTAGTCAGGGCAGAAATACATTATTGTAAGATGTCTAAGTATTTTGTCATTGCTCACTGGCTGTATCAAAGAGTAGTCTAAGCAGTTATCACTGTTTTTCTGATTAATATTGTAACAACCATCAGCTAATCACAGAGTCAGCAGTAAAAACTGTTCTAATCTTTATCTTTCTGGCTAAGTAACTTCCCCGTTATTTGTTGCATACTGCAGATTTTGGCGGGTGGGGGTTCTTTTTTCTTCTAATGTTAAATGTGAGATTTTATCCTCAAAGGAGTGATTATCTCAGAGCAAAACTGGCAAGGTTAAACACTATCTATAAAAAAACATTCAGCAGTCTGCCATGAAATGAATTACATAATATATCAGTCATCTACCTGGCATTTGAAAAAGTGCGAATATGTGTTTGTTCAGTCTGGGTGAGTATTTTATATTAGGCTTCTTTTTCCATGAAGGTAAAAATGACCTTGGTTATTAGAAAGCAAAGATATATTGAACTGGGTAGAATCAACACAGTTCCATTTCATTTAGTCCCCATTAAAATTGAAAGAACAGAAAATATAGATTGAATTTATTTTACTATATATTGCCTCATTTGAACTTTAGTAAAGCATTAGCCACTAAGGAAAACCCTTCTCCCACCTCCCTGCTATAATCTCTTAGAGATGGCATGTTAAGGAAATTGCCTTGACTTTATTGATTCTTTGCTATGAGGTTCAGCTAACAGCCGGTGTGTTACTGGGGAAATGTGTGCTGTACCACAGTTACAGGAAGGGAGCACTTTGACCTGGCAGCTGTGTGTACCTATACAAAAAAAGTCCCTGACACTTTAAAATTACAAATTGATATATTTCTTTTTTCCCCCTTAGACATTAGTAGATCTTCTCTTTAGGACCCCATTTTAAAAAGCTGTATCATACCAATCTGAGTATTTTACAGAATGAAGGAAAACAGTATCCTGCCAAGAGGGAAGGGCACAGGCTGAAGGCTAGCTGCTATGTTCTGCCAGGTCACCGTAATTTTCTGTGAGTTCCTTTCCAGAAATACTTCCCTTGCAATGATTATAAAATAACCAGTGTGTGATACTGTGTGCTACTGGCCCCTCACAGCTCCATCATTCATAAGGTGGAACTTCAGACACCTCCAAATTTAAATTTCCTGTTAAAAGGAAGAGATTAATGTGCACTCTTTCTCCTCTTTATTTTGATTTTAAGATTAATTGGAGTCTTAAAAATTCTAGGGAGCATTTTCATCTGGCATGAACCAGTCTAGCTCTAGTGGAGTCCACAAAGGTACACCCATTTCTACCAGTTTAGCAGCTGGCCCTCTGAATGTGAAAATCTACATTAGCACCTATTTTATAGGTGATAATTGCTGCCTAAGTACTGAAAACCCAGGATATTAGCACTAGTTCTGAGAAACTTCACAGTGGGTCAAATGCATCCCAACGCTGAGGAGCTGGTGGCACATCTTCCAACAGATTTCATCTCCCATGGTTTTCCTCAGCCCCATGACTCCCCTCCCTTCTTTGTCTCCTCTCAATAATGGTTCTCTTCCTGCTTCCTGAGGGGCTGCACAATGGATTGCAGAAGATGAAATCCTAGCTGGGAGGCTATGAAGGAGCAGAATGAAAGCATGAAGCACCCAACCTGCAACTCCCACAACACTTCTGGGAATCAGTATAAATTGTTTGCCTCTTTTGGCCAAAATATTTCAGACTGTTGGGGTGGGGGTTGTTGGGGTTTTTTTGTTTGTTTTTTTTTTTGGGGGGGGGGGGTGTTTGTTTTTGCATAAAGTTGGGAGAAATGTAGAATCACCTACAATTCTTTATTAACCTTTTATACGTAATATAACCTTATTCTTCTGCCAGATGCATCATCTCCTTTTGAAAAATGCTTAAAATATCACTGGCTCTCATGATGTCACCTTGTCCCCCACAATAATTACTCCTAGAAACACTCTATCAGGGAGATCTCAGTTCCCATTTAAAACCTACATTGTTATCCTTCACAATCAGAGGGTTCAAAGGCCCGAATCTTCAACCTTCCTTCAGATTTACATTGCTTCTGCTTCTCTGTAATACGTTCCTTTTTCAGCTAAGTACTTATTTTAGCTCATAGTTTTTTGACACTTTGGCATCACAACACTGTGCCCAAACTGTCAGAAGAGTGCTTAATTGGGATTGATACAGTGCCTGGGGCCTGGAGTGAGATGGGCTGTAGGACAACAGGGAGGCAACAGGTAATGTGAGCCACACTCCTTGATGTTAGTAGTCTGATATTTGTCATAGCCTATTTTAGGTTCTGAACTTACTCCCCTGGATGGATTTTAGTGGGATGGATTACGGTTCAACATTGCATGGGTATACTTCTATTTGACATGTTTCTGCAAAATAAATAAAATATATTAGTGGTATAAGATTTCCTAAGGGCCTGATATGAAATTCTTCTATTCATCAGTCATATTACGCTGCTATTAAGAATCATGGCTGACCTAGTCTGCTGTCAGGGCCAAATTCAAAGGCAGTACATACAGCACTGTAATTTAGACCTCTTGGCCTCGTTCCTCACCTCTGCTGCAGAGCTCAGCACTGCAGAGCTCACTAGCACCAGTAGGAAGGGACTTCCCATTTTGGATATAAAGCCATTTTCACCACCATTAATTCCCTCCATCATGCACTAAGTCTAGGCTGAGAAAAAATTTAGCATCCATTTGATCAGGTGCTCCCTTGCTGCTCCAAGGCAAATCTTGGGTAGTTCCCAAGCACAATCTGTACTCTGTGACCTTCAGCCATACCTGAAGTTTAAGTTCTCAGAGAACTTTTGTTGGCTCTGCTGATTTCACTAGCAAAATCCAAGACAGGAAGGAAAACCTTCGAGGCCAGTATGCATCACTTTTCACTCTGTGACTTACTTTCCTTTCTACCTGCCTCCCATCTTTGCTCTCTCCAGTCGTTCTAGAGTTTGCATGCCTCACACCAATGCAGGTTTCTCTTTATCCCTTCCCACAGAACAAAATGTTATTGCTTTAATTCTGCTCGTTGAGGAAGTGATCTACAGAGACATTAAACAACTCCCTGCAAGCCCTACCATAAGTCAGCAGCAGATCAGGTATTCTCCAAGGCTCCAGCTGGCAGACTCAGCTCCGGCGTTGGTCCTTCCTCCCTCCCCTCCTTTCCTCTACACCGCACTTCTCCCTGTCACTAGCTGCATACAGCCCTACCAGCCTGTTCCCCCAGAGTTTTGTGTCTCTAAAATCTCTGCATATGAGTGCATACCCCAATTAATTCCCTTTTTCATCTGCCTGTACCAGCAGAAATCTCTCCACGCCATTATAAAAGAATTTTTAAAAACCCTTCTTAAAGCTGCCTCAGACAATGTGATGCAGCCTGGAGACAGGAGAGGGATGCACAATTTGGTTACCTGGTGTGCCCTGGCACTGTGGCCAGTGTAGCACCATCATGTCCCCTTACTGCGAGACCTCTGCCCAGCGGGGCGAGGGCCAAATAGCAAGAGGCTGGCTGGCTCTCCTTAAAATCCATTTTGTCTTCCACTGTTACTTTAACACTGCCTGTTTGTGATGTTTAAACAAGACATGACATTGCACCAAAACTCTCCTCGCAGAGCTTCGTTCCCCTCCTTCCCCAAACCCCAGATGACTTTGAAGAACAAGGAACCCGATGCTGAGAGCTGGGCCTGCTGCGGGCTGCGATATTCATGCGGCATTAGATCATGTTCACGTTGGGTATAATCCAGTACAAATCCTCTTAGTGTCACTGGCACTGTAAGGGTTGTTATAATTGCTCATAGCTTAAAACAATTTTGCAGCTTTTCTTCACCTCCGTGAGTCGGTTCCAATTAGAGGAAGGGAACTTTCCCAACCTGCAGAGTTTCTATTTAGGACACAGCCCCATCCTGACAACACGCTGTCAGCCCTGCCGAGCAGCTGGGAAAATGTCCACCGTGTTACAGAGATGTGACAAAAACAGAGGGAGAAGAGGAACATGTGTGCTCCAGTTTCTTTCAAAGTCTTTCGGAAGCACCTCCTCAGGCGATAATTTTGTTCTGCCTGACGCCACGTTCCTGGGGCCGGGCGGCCTCCTTCTGCGTCGGCCGTTTTTCAAATAATGTTCCCATTTCATAAAGTTGGAGGAAAGAGAGAGCAGAGGAAGGAGAACAAATCAAGCGGCAGTGAGTCTGCAAACGTGCCTTTGGCTGGCAGGGAGGCAGAGTTTTGACCGGCGTGGACAACCCCCCATCGCCCAAAGGCAGAGGAGCATGGGGTGGACGAGACCACGCTCAGCCACAGCTGATGGCAGGGAACTGGGGCTGGCCCCAGCCACGTGGCTGAGGGAACATGGCGCTGGGCTCGTGCTGCCCCATGCAGTGGGGCAATGCCAAGTGTCTCCAGGGTGAGCCAGGCTCCAGGGCAGCCCATGGCTGCGAAGGTGGTTGTGCATGCAATGCACACACTGGGCAGCAAAGCCACAATGACTGGGATAGACATTTGCCGCCTCAGGACCAGAGGCAACACACCCCTCCATCCCACCCCTCATGTCCCCAGTGGTCACAGCCACACATCCCCTATGTCCATGGGCAAGCAATGGCAGGAGCAGGGTGGCTCACCTGCTCCGTGCTTGCAAGAAACCAGCTGCCTGGACATTGTCAGCAAAACAATGCTCCCCACCAGTCTGTGTAGCTGCCAGGCTCTCTGACACCATCCGTGTTTTCTCAAGAGCAAATGGATACCAGCACTGGCTTTATGCTGAAAGACCAGGCAGCCAGAGGGAGCACCTGCAATATTTGGGTCTGCCTCCAGGATAACAAGGGAAACCTTCTGTTGTCACATCCTTGTTTTGCAACGGGTTCCTCACAACAGCCTAGCATGCTGTAAAAAATGTTGGCAGAAGGAATGACTGTAAATGTGACTATAGCGCTGGCCAGATATGCTCTGTCAGAGGGTTGAGTTCGAGGCTGGCTTTGCATTAGAAAGCTAAAGGTACATGAGGGCTGAAGCTTTATTCCATGCTGAAGGGGTGGTGTTTGGAATGGAGGTGCCTCCTGAGAGGATGGAAAACAGCAGTGTGCCAAGATATCACCTGGTGATTAAATTTTACACAAGAGCAGGAACCAATATAGCAGGTGACCAAAGCCAAAGAAGGAAAGTCTGTGTTCTCCAATGCTTTTCTCCTTTCTTGCTGCAAGCAGCTCTTCTCTCTCTCTGCCTTGCCTGTCTGCACTAGCTCTGTACCAGCAAAAGAAGGTTTCTGCCAAGTAAGTGAGTTGATTTGGCTGGGTGAAAGGTCCAATGATCCTAGGACTAGAGGGATGGAAGAGCTCGTGCACCTGGCAGCAGTGATAGGCAGAGTGAGGACGAGGAGTGGGAGACAGGGGAGCAAAAACTTCAACAGAAGCAAGGGCTTAGAGTGGTTTGGCCGTAACATGTATGCAGGACAAACAATGCACAAGTGAGGAGGTACAAAGTAAACAAAGAAAGACTCAGGGGTGTGAGATCCAAGAATAAAACAAAGATTTTTGCTTTCTTTTCTTCCTTCCTTCCTCCCTAATCCACCCACTCATAATAACAGAAACACATAGGAGGAAATGGATTTCAGGAACTGGGTCTGGACGGGAACATGCACTCCTTGCTCCCTCCTGTTATGCTTGGCTCGCATCGGACGGACACACCTGGCCTTCCAAACAGGCACTATTTATACACCTCCTTCCCCACAGCAGTGTGATCCTCTCCCCACTTCTTCCCCACCTTGTCTGCTGGCAACCTGCCAGAGCATGGTGGACAAGAGACCCTGATGTTGTCTGCTGCAGACAGCGGCTGGCCTCAGAGAAGTCACTTTCTGCTGCCATCACACTAAGCAGCCAATCCATCATCTCCCAGTACTGATTTTGCCTTTCCTCCTCCAGGTTTGCTTGGTACACAGGTGTGGTCAACGTAGCTAAGCTGCATCTTCCTTCCCCTCTACCAGCTGCCCCAGGAGCATGGGAGGGGACCTGTTTTGTGAGTGCTCCCTGCTTGCAGCAGCTCTCCTGAAGCTCCTTGTCCCTTTGCTCCCCAGTACTGGGGCTCCTTCCCAGCTCATAGCACCTTCCACCTTCAGATGACTTATAGCCAAGGTAAACCTCCTCAGATTAGGATGCTTTGGAGGTATTATGCTGATCTCTATGCTGTGTAGCAAAAATGGAGCAGGTAACTCCATGTAAGAAAAAGAAGGAGTTAGACCTGGAAATACAGCTAAAAATGGGCTGTGGGGTAGGAGCAGAAGAGAAACAAATCCATAGGCATGGTCAGCTTCATTTCTCCTTGCAAAATAAACTGGCCAAGTGCAGGTAAAATCTAATTTACCTATACCACTAAACCTACTTTCCTGATGTTAACATAGCACAAGCTTAGATTTTTTTTGTGACCAGCAACTGCAGTGAAAACACTCATCAAGAAATGGAGCCAGGCCATGGTATCAGCTGTGTGCCCTGTGCTCAGCTTCTCTAAGACTTCAGAACAAAGGTGGTTGAAGCTGGATCAGCCTCTGCATTGCAGCTGGTCCAGAATCAGGACCTAGCTGGTAGATCTGCAAATCCTGCTTGATATAGAAACCAAGGAAATCACCATGGGGGAAATTGGAATGTAAACCTGCAGAGCCAGCAGCTAGTCAGCAGTATGTGCCTGTTCCTACCCTCTGGTACCTCCAAGGTGACCTCCCCATCAGTGAAGGAGAGCAGTTCAGTTTAATAAACCAAACTGGATGTTTCAATCACCTTGCCTTCTTGTAGCGATAGCTGGCACTGAAATGAGAGTATAAAGAGTAAGCCAGTAAATTAAAATGACCCAGCTCTATGATGTTGAGAAAATCTGCAGAGGAGCTCTGACTTGCTGAGATACAAACTGCCCCCGGCTCCCAGTAGCCTCTGTGGGGCCTGAAAGGATGCCACAATAGACAACAAATTACTGGGGTTTTTTGCACATCTCTGGAGATTTTCCAGGAATTCCTGCAGGACTTTTTGTTGACTTTGCAACAGAAAACTTGGCTGTTCAGGAAAACAGTGACTCGTTCTGGGAAGAGTTTGCTTTCATAAGATTCGTTAGTAAGGGGGAAGGGAGGTTGTTGAAGATGGGTGTGTAGGGAGATGAATATTTGTGTTTGCACCGTGTCTGTTTACATGCGCGGGCAGAGTGCCAAGCAAGGATGTCCTCTTATTCTCCTGCAACAGAATCTTTTCCTCATGAAATGCATCCTTCCCTCCCGGCTCCCAGCATGTCCCCAGCCATGGGGCATTGGATGATGTTTGCCCAGAGGATGTTCCCTCCCCTGGTTCCTTGCAATCTCAGTTCTTTACTCAGCCCCTTTCATCATATTTTAAGCAAGGCAAAGTCACACATTAAAAACATTTTTTTTAAGTGGCTCTGTCATTTATACCAAAACAGACACGCTGATAAATGAGGAATGATCCTTTTCCCATGATGTCACGGCAACTCGCATTTAAATTCATTTGATAGAAACAAATGTGCTTAAACTTCCACAAATGGGAGAAGGCTGCCTCTGAAATTATTTCCATTTTCAAGGTCAGTAAACAAAGAGTCGGTCCATGTTCCTTGGAGACAGCCTCCAATCAGAGGAAACGGTTCCCCTGTCAGCCAGCTGTTATCTGCATAGTCCTCCTCTGCTATTTGATGTGCCACGAGCTTCTTGTCACTTGACTGTGAGATATTTTCATCATTCCTCTAGCTGACACCCTTGCGTTCCCTCTTCCCTGGTGCAGAAATCCCCACATCTAATAGCAACAAGGGGTTAGGATGCATCTAAGCCAGCTCGGGCTCTTTCTCATACTGTTACCACAATGTCATTTTTCCAGGACACATTTCATATGCATCTTACGACCTCTTTAGCACCCTTTCTGGCAAATAAATACATTGATTTTAATAGCCACTTGAATTCGACCCAGAGGAGAGTGATTAGGCTCTTAATGAGCTATGCAGTGCACATTCTCTACTGGCTAAATCTTGAGGTGCTTACTCAGGCAAATTGCCACAGAGGCTGAGGCTGTGTAAAGCACTTCCAGATGTGGCCCCTTCAAATTAACTAAAAGACTAAGTGTTATTCATTTCAGCACCAAGAAAGGAATACGGACATAGCTCACTGGCTGATATGCAGCCTCTGATCTTCCCTTCCCTTACCCTTCCTGCCATAACTGTGAAGGGAAAGGTGAGGAAGCACAGGTAGGGAAGCTGGCATGATGTTCCTCCAGCTGCCAGTGTCTCCCTCAGCTTAACTTCATGCAGCCCTGGAGGAGATGTGAAATAGTTTCAAGGAAGGAAATATCTCCCCATGCATCCCTTGGAAAATCCCAGAGTGAGCAGTCTGCCCATGCTGGCCCATCCTGAGAAGAGCTGTAGAGCACTGTCTTGGCTGGGAACCAAAAGCAGCATGAACACCCTGGCCCCACTTGGAGCAGTGCATGTGGGTGGGATAGAACATGGATCCCGTGGGGATGAGACTGTAACTTCCCATGGATTGCTCAATGACTTGCAGTGCATTGCAATTCTCTTCTGTTTCCCTTGTCACAGCAATGTAGCCTTGGTGTCCCAAGGAGAAGAGGACGGTCAGTGATAAGAGTGGCTGGGATGAACCCTAGACATACTTCATCTCTCTCCACAGGAATACGCCTTTCCCACCTTGTGTCAGTGACACAAAAGCTGCCAGATACCTAGTCTCAGCTCCTTCCATAGCCAGTGGTGGGAGGTGACAACTTCAGGAGACAGTTTAGCCTCCCTGCCATCCTTTTAATCACCTCTCTTGTAATACGATGGTTTGACACCAGGAGATGCCTCCTTCTCTCTCCATTGGTTATAAAGGGAGGCTACAGAAGTAGTGTAGATTAGCTGATCAGAAGGGTGGGACACCTCTACTATGAGGAAGGGCTAAGAGAGTCGGGGTTGTTCAGCTTGGAGAAGAGAAGGCTCCAGTGACAGCTTACTGCAGCATTTCATCAATTAAAGGGGGCCTATAAGAAAGATGAGGACAAACTTTTTAGTAGGACCTATTGTGGTAGGACAAGGGGAAAAGGTTTTAAACTAAAAGAAGGGAGATTTACAGTAGATATAAGGAATAAATTTTTTTACAATGAGGGTGCTGAAACACTGGCACAGGTTGCCCAGAGAGGTAGTAGAAGCCCCATCCCTGGAAACATTCAAAGTCAGGTTGGACAGGGCTCTGAGCAACCTGGTGTATTTGAAGATGTCCCTGATCACTGCAGGGGGGTTGGACTAGATGTCATTTAAAGGTCCCTTCCAACCCAAACCATTTTATGATACTATTCTATGATTTTTTTTTTAGACTGCTAAAGTTTTGCAAGCTGAATCCTGATGCACCTTCACTCTCTTGTAGGTAGTTTGCTACCACTTGGCTCTATTTCCTCTGCACAAGCAGAAGGCTGCATTACAGGGTGGCTCTTACGCTCTTCAGGGTATGATTACACCACACATTTTCAGTGTATTAGAGGCAAATCCCTGATGTCCCTGCTTGGTCTTGGGTCCCCTGCCAGTTTCTATATCACCAGTGAGAACCATCTCCAAAACCACCAACACCATGAAGTGACTCATCAAAGTCATCCCTCCTCCATCAAATTACCACCTGCGCGTTAGATGCGGCATTGCCGGCACGCTGCTCACGTTGGTGGCCTTGCATAGCCCGAAGGACCTCATCCTTTGGTTGTCCATTATTGCTTCCCAAAAGCACATAGGTTTGATTGGAAGTGCCACCCTGTCCTGGTGTGCAGAGTGTGAGTCACCTGGAGGGCAGGAAGCTGAATGCCGTGGAGTGCTGTAAGATTAATTGCTTTACGCTGAACACACATGGGGAACAAGTTTATGCACCACAGTCACTGTGAACAGCAAATTGTTTTAAAATTCCAAAAGGCAAAAAAGTCTTAAAGTTATATGGCCAAAACCCTTGGTTTTTTACATAATCCTAATAGGTTTGTTTGATTAAAAACGAGACAATACTATTTACATAACATGGAGACAAGAGAGCAGAACAGAATAAATCACTGGTTTTAGCAAAACCAGAAACAATTACTGCAAGAGCTCAACTTTTTCACCTGGGATCCTTTATGATATTGCACGAGATTCTGTCCCTCATGGATCTGTCTCAAGAACCGATGGGAGAGGCACCTTTTTTGTATTGACAGGCCTGCAAAGGTCTGCAAACATGAAAACAGACTGAAATATCCCACTCCTGCTACACTTACGAAACTGTTTTAATATCAATAGGTAGAAAGGATAAATTATTTCTCTTAAGTTTAGATCATGTCATATTTCTATTAATGTCATATTTCCTTGTTATATATAGCTGCATACAGATATAGCAGAAATAACCTCTCTATATATCATAACTCCACATGTGATATAAATATGACACGTACTATAAAACAGTACAAAATATTCTGCTTATTATTTTGTAGTACTCTGTGTATCAGTTTAACACCATTTATAGCTGATGGTTTATTGTCAGATATAGCAAGATGTAATCTTTCACAGTTCACACAAGTTACAGGAAAGAAAATTGTGAATAAAGAGGACAAACTGTCCATTCAGTAGAATGGACATAAATATTTGAGACAATTACCCATACAGGGTGTTCCTTACTTACGTCACCAAAGGCAAGGCAGAGGCAAGGATATTTTTAAACTGTGGTTTAAGGGAGCTTTTTCTGGACAGAATCTGGTCTACACGGACTTACACCTTTGCAGATTCTTTGCTGAATTTCAAAAGGACCTTGCAAAGCATACAGGTTCCACACCTGTGACCCAGCTGCAGCACTGAAACCAGGTTCAGGTGCTGGCTCTCTGCTGATGATGCCAAGGTGGCTTTACGAGCTGCTCTGTGCACTCCTCAAAGCCGATGAAGGCTCCATACATACAGCGTCCCCAGCACTGTGGCTGTCTAGGGAATGCAGGAGAAACTAGAAGATTTATTAATATATCATAATGCAACTGGGGCCATAAGCATTACTGTAGTAGCAGTGACCTTAATAATTCTTAATAACGTCCCAAAGAGAAGAAGAAAAAGGAAAGAGAAGGCTTTCTCCTGTCTGTTTCTTTCACTGAACAGGAAGTGGTAGCTGGTCTAAAAAGTGATGATGAGACTGGTTTGTTTTACCTCTTGAATGTTGCAATTTCCAAAGGTGACTGCAAAGGCAGAGGTGTGCATTGCAATTTGTTGTTGTAATGGAACAACACCCATTTCCCCACATACTAATTTTCCTCTGTTATTTTACCACTTTGGCCAAATCCTGCATTACTGAAAATTCAGGTGAGTTCTGGTCAAATGGTGAAAACAAATAAATGGCTATATAAATACTACTGTGAGTAAAGGAACTAAATTTATCTCTCTTGGACTTCTAGGAAGTTTTGAATATTCAGAAATCTGTTAGCATTGCTGGGAATGTTCACAAATTCTGATCTTCTTGTTGATTTTTGCAGAAATGCGTGTTGTGTTTGGTGAATAAACACATTCTTAAAATGCTCAGACAACCAACCAGTACTGAAACCAGGACTCTGTGACTTGTATGCTAACTCATGGGCTAAGACTAAGAGTCCTATGCTCCAGCTCAACTGTTGAAGGTTTGATGCAAGTGCTCTGCTGAGGGCTTGATCTATGTGCCTATGTGCAAGCAAGCTAGGTCTTTGGCTGTTATTTGTGCAACGCCAGTTGCTTCAGCTGCTATGGACGCAATTCCAATGTAATAAATGACAATTCAAACAGGTGGAGGAATTAATCCAACATGTCTCATGACTGGCTCACAAATTATTCATATGCCAAAATGGCTAAATTCACACTCAGCCTTAACTAAAATAATCAGCATTGCTAGAATTCAAAATGAGCTCCTGCTTTTCAGACTTCTGCAATAAATTAGTTCCCTTCTCCCACCTCAGAAAGAACTATCTATTTCCATGATTCTTCATTTTAAAGAGTTTGACTCATGAGCTACTGTGACTTCAGGAAAAAGATGGAGAATATACAGCTATTCTTGGTTTTCTCTAGAAAAATTTCTGTGGGTCATTGCAGCTTTAATTCAGAATTGTATTGACTGATTTCTTTCTGCATCCTAAGGAGTTGCTAAGCAACATGGATTCTCTCTCGCCATGCATTTGTCAAGATAGAAAAAAGTGGGAAGAAATAGAAAAAGATTCACCTTTTCTAATATATCTATCAAGCCACAGAGTATCACTTATTTCAGTCTCACCTAAAGTTATACTACTGATATATTATTCACTTCCTCAGAGCTGTAGCTGTTTCTAGAGTCTAAGTTCGAAACCAATGAAGGTCTCATTTTTGCTCTCATTGATAAGGCAGCGTTGGCTGATGACTTTCACCCTTAGCCAATAGCTCATAAATCTGCTCATAAATGATACATGGGCAGTAGCCCATTGTGCTAAATTCTTAGCTTGTTCTCATGAGGAGTGAAGTGTTGGGGAGTGAGGGTTTGGCTGTCCTCAGCCTGGGGCTCTCTCAGGTCTTTAGAAAAGGCGAGTCATTCCAGGCAGCCAGTACAGCCTGGATGCTATCATTTGGGCCTTACAGACACCACACTTATGGTTCCTACAGACACCACACTTATGGGCCACTAGAATAACACAATCAGTCAGAGAGGGTATGGCAATGCTGTGGTGATTACCATGGTATGCACTGTAGCCTATATATTCAGCATAGGCAGACTATGGTTTCATGGCAATGCTGCTTGAAAGGTCTGTCAGAAGCCTGCTTGTGGCCAGCAAGCTGATTTTAAAAAACAAATATTCCATTTTACCAACTAACACACCCTTCAAGACAGTGGCCACCCACCAGAGTTTATGGGTTTTCTTATTTTCTTTGCTGTTTGGCAAACTGATTTTTTGCTGGGTGGTTCCCCATTACACCACAAGTTTTGTATCCATCTCTCCTCAGAAAGGAGAACTGGTATTTGCCACCTAGTTAGTAGTTCTCTTGCTCTCCTAGAGTTGTACTGCAGATAGATCTTGTACTGCAGTATGGGCAATAAAGATATATTTTCTGTTGTTGTTGCTGCAAGATTCAGATATAATTTGGAATACAAAGAGGTGTAGCCAAATTTTGCAGTCCACTGCATCAAGGAAAACTAGGAGAAAATTTATTGACCTTAACATCTTGATGTTATGTATAGTCAACGAAGTCATTCCTGATGCACTATGGTATAACCGAGAACAGAATATAGACCTCTTTGCTGCACTTTAAAGCCAGATTTTTTGCCCTCAGAAGCATCTAGTTGTAACTTCAATTGACAACATGTATCTGAGGGCTCTCAAACTGGATAGCAGAAAAGTGTTATCGATTGATTTTTCCACCTGTTCATAAAGTATGATAAGTTCTGCTTCTCCTAAACAGCCTTTTGAGGGCCAAAACCAGCAACTCCATTTGCCCATTCTGAAAGAAAAATCACAGCAAGTTTGTAAAGAAAATTGTAAAACTGTTTATATTTCAGAAACATTGTCAAATAATGGATGTTGCCCACTGTGTTTTGTGTGGCAGTTTAACTTTGAGACCCAGAATACAGCTTTAGAAATGCATTCTTATTGTTAAATTGGTTCATTTTGAATGTATTTATAGCTCTTAGTATCCATTTCCTGTGTTGTTCTCACATAGAGTTTTATTGCCAGACACATAGGTTAAAAACATTGGTTTTAATTAAATAATGGGAGTTTGATGGTGTGTGTATATATATATATCTATATATATATATCTATATAATGTATAATCACACCAAGCTCCTAACTATAGAAATTAACCTAAAGCAAGTCAGGAACAGGAAGCATGACATATTACTCCATGTGCAGGAACTTGAATTTCATCCACCGTTCTGCCCCACAGTGTGGTGGGTGAGACGCAGATCCAGTTTCCTGGAGGCAGCTCAGTGAGTATTTCCAAATTCTCTGGAGTTCTTCAAGGTGGAGGAAACCTCCCCAAATTCCTCAGTCTCACTTCAAGGATTGTAGACAGATCGAATAGGTGTGTAGTCCAAATGCAATAATTCTGCACACTGGGAAATTCCACCCCAATCAACAAATAACAAAACTTTTCAGGTCCCAAAATTTACATACAATTTCTACAATCTCAACCATTTACTTATCTTGAAAATATCAATATGACATGCAACTCCAAACCCCACTGACTATGCAGCTCAATTTACAGGTCTGGTGTAAATTGCTGGGCTTATGATCCACACTATTCTCAGTAGGTCTGAATAGTCATACGAATAAAACCTGCCAAAGTCAGTTTGGGATCAAGCCCTATTTAATTAAAAATATTGAATTCTCTTTTTTTCCCTTCTTTTTTTTTTTTTTTTCAATTATACTGACTTGTGCTACAGTGTGCTGGTAATGTGTCTGAGTCACAGTCTTTGTGTGTGTATGTATCTGTGTGTATTTATATATAGCTTGCTGTATTTATAGCTGTGAATCTCAAGTCTGGTGCAGCAACCCAGTGAACAAAGCAAATTGGAAAAGCACCTTCCTTAAGCAATAAGAAGATATGCTATCAGTGCCTTTCTGCACAATTACTGCCTGCCCCAGGCACTGCTCTAAGGCACAGAGTCAAAGGTTGGCTTTCTCAACCACTCCATAAATACTTTAAATCTCATTCTTATTGCTACTTTGAAATGAAAAGGGGTGAGGGGAAAGGATTAATAGGTGTGTGTTTATTAGGAGTTGTCACTGAAATTCTTCACCTGCTCAGATCATCCTCCATTTGAGAGCCTCAGAGATCTTTACAAACGTTATTGAATCACGTCTCACCATACCTGTGAGACTTATAAGCCTCATCTTGAAGTCAACAGTTGTCTTTCCATGAATGTGTATGGGGTTTGTCTCAGTCACTCATTTTTAAAAGCATCCTCATTTTGCATACAAAAAAATAATAGGGAGGTTAATTGACTTTGCCAGGTTCACACAGCTGGGAAAAGAGAAAAAGTCTCCTGACTCCTGGCCTGGACTTCATGCCCAGGATGGCATTTGCAACATCTCCTGGGGAAAACAGACTAGGAAAATCAGCTGGATCTAAAATCATACTAAAACTCCCTCCTCTCCAAGATAATTTTTTGAGACCATGTACCTCCTGATGCATTTGAAAGGAGCCAACCTTTCTGTACTGAAGTTTAAACACATCAGTGGAGATATCTGTCAGCAAGCCCTATTTCCTAAGACACAAGCCACTGTAAGACACAAGCCACTCTTATGTTACCAGCCAGTAAGAAAAATGCTCCATTCAGTCCTATGACAAATTTGAAAGCTGAAGAAATTTTGCTGATACTTAGAAACAAACAAAACCAGCAAAACATGGGAGACATGGTATGGAAAATTTCAGCTTAATGGGAAATAAATGGACAAAACGGTTCCCTTTGACAACAAAAGAGGAAAAACAAAACTGCTTTGCAACTTTATTGATAATATCTGGTAGCACCTGCACAGTAGAAACTGTTATTGGACAGTACACCAAAATTTATAAACAATCATTAAAACATTTAACAACCCCTAGTCTCTGCACATCGTGTTTACTGCCTTCTTCTTCCCTCTCTTCATAAATTCCAAAACATACAGTGATGCAATGCACATATCTCATTCCCTAAAACTGCAGTCTAATGCAGACCTAAACCTCAACCTCATATTCTCCTCCAGGGAGAACAACTGCATAAAACTGCCAGGTGCATGGCTGTATAGCAGACAAGTGCTTTGATATACCACGGGTTTGCATCAGAGTGACAGAGTGAAAAGGTGACTTGTTTTTAACATTTGTTTAATTTTCTACTTGCCAGTGACCAAAATACCCTATAAAAATTCCCTGAAAACTCAAAGAGAACTTTCTATCCTGAAAATAAATAGATATATAAATAAATAAGGGAATCAATTGCATTTTGCCTCCACCAAGATGCTAAGCCAAATCCCTCAGTCTAAAATCTGCTATGGAGCTACTGCCATCTCTTCTACAATAGAGCTTGAATGAATGTATCTCTAGGCTCACCATAGTTCTTCCCTTTTGAACTTCTGAAAATCACGAGTGTGTTATTTAGCTGATGAATGTGTACTATTTACTACCTTTTACAAAAAGGCTTGCAGCATTTGTAGGATCCCACAGTAGCTTTTCTGCATGGGCTATATCCTCTGGCTGAGGCATAGTTGAGTCAGAGGGGAAGGTCCCCACGCCAGCCCCTTTGCTGGGCAGCAGAGCCTGCACCCTCAGTTGGTACATAGTGGTGTGACTCCAGGGTTTTCTGTGCTGCTTGCACAGAATAGTTGACTTGCTGTAAATGCTTCTCACTCTCTTGACATCAGGTTGTCATTCCACCAGCTTCTCTGAGGTGAAACTATTATAATGAAGATTTCTTTGCAAGGCACAATAACACTTTAAACCTGTATTTTGGTAATAAGGTATGAACCATATGATTTACATAGTAGATTATTTTAAACATCCCAAGATGCACACACATGTATATATACGTATATTTCTATGCATATATGCGTCTGAATGTTCAATGTAGGCACCCATGCAGGTAACTTGTGTGTTGGTGCACAAACTCTTCAGCACATCAGGAGCCCACTTGTGTTTGGCTGTCTCCTCAGCTCATGGCTGCATAGCAACACAAGCGGGCAGAGAGTTTCCAATTGCCTCTGGAGGCAAGGAGCATCTTACTGGTTATTTATCCCAGTTTCAGGCTGGAATAAACTATTTGGTAAACAGGTCCTGGTAGAATAGGTTCAGAAAAGGGGATGTTGTAAAGGACTGAAACCTTCACATTCAAAAAAACCCATGGCATTGTTTGGGGCAATCTGAGCCCAAATGCATAAGGCATGTGTCTCTGCTACCTTTGTGTGTGTCCACAGCTGCAGCTGTGAGTGATGGTTGCCTTGGTTGCCCCGCTGTGTCTAGTGTTTGACCACTGTGTGAGGCTGAGTCCAAAGGACTTTGAAGTCAGTGGGAGGATTTTAATGGAAACTGCTGGTCTTTGGGTTTGCTTGATGTGGTGTTGCAATCAGAACTGAACTGGAGAAGAGGAGGGCCACACCACTGCCACCAGGATGGATGTCACCTCAAACCATGGCCAACAGCACAGGGAAACGGAAGGAATTATTGTTATGGAAATTTCCCAAGAGGCAGAGTGTCTGTCTTTCAAAGATTTGGTCTTGGGGATTTATTGTCACAACAACTGAAAAAAAGACAAAACAGCTCTTGCATTAGTGAAGATGGGATAAGCTGAGGAAGGAAATGTTGGACCCTTTTAATCTCTCTCTGAGATGGAAATAGTGTTTGATTTTGCTCCGTGACCTTCCCATGCACTTCCTTTTGAAATCATAATTCACTTGGTATCTACAGTGACTTCTGACTTCCATCTCCAGACACCCAAGAGGGGAGAGATGTCAAATTTTTCCTCTCTCTCGGCCTGTGGAGATGCATCAGCCTTTCTATGGACTCTTGAGTGCTCCTTATCCAATATTTCTGTGCAGCTGGAGCACATGGTGAAGAGTAAGGGAGAAGGAAGACCCATCTGAACTGCAGGAGCATTGTGCATCTGGGGTGCAGTCCCACTGCAAGCTGAACCACCTCTCCAGAGCTTCTTGTCTCGGGGGAGCACTGGGAAATCACTGGCAAAGCTCAGTGCAGATGGTCCTGGAATTTGTCCAGTGTTTGATGATAAAGTGTACAGTCCTTTAGTCAGCACTGGAGAGAAAAGTCAGCAAACTGAAAAAAAGCACATCATTATCCTAGATTATTTTTTTTTGTTTAAGTTATTAACTTCTTCTCTGGCCCAACAAAGAGAGCTGCTAGTGCCTGCTGCGCACTGGAAGAGGTAAAGAAGTATTTCCTCTCTGACTATGGGAATTTCCCATTGCTGTTATCTGAAATCATTGTAATAAATTTGGAGGTGGAGGGAGGTGGATTCTCAGCTCGCACAAAACTGCCTCGCCCTTTGGCTTCAGTGAGGTGCCAAGAGTTCACATCAGCTGATGACACGGGTTAAGCTTGGCTCATCTTATAGCCAGAGCTGGTTCCCTGACACAGTAGGTGAAAGAGCCTCTTTATGGGCTGTTGCAGATGAGCTGCCGTGCCTTGCCGTCTGCACACAAGTTAAAGAAGGGGATGTCCATGCACTTCACCTCTGACATCAGGAAACCAGAGGGAGATTATGTGCAGTAAAACTCTGCTCTACAAATGCGTATTTCTTGGTTTATTACCCTGATGAGTTACGTTTGTGATTTGGTGCCGTAACCTGCACTTTTTGCTTTCAGCTTGCCTTTAAATGCTTTAGTCTTTTAATTAACAACAACAACAAAAGACCTCTCTCTGTGCATAGTTCTCAGTGAGAAGGAGGTGTTCTGGGCATTTTAGCTTCCCCAGGAAAGTGCTTGATATATCACGATAGGTGACATATCACTATATCACAACAGGCGACAGTAGCAACTATACTGACTACTGTCAGTATCAATGCACTGGACAGTAATGGTAGTGATGAGCTGTGTCCTTAGGAGAAGTTTTGGTTTAAGGGATCTGGGCAAGGTAAGTAAGTCATTATTTAGGTACATCAACTAAGGTCATAGTAAATGGGTGAAATATTTCAGAAAAGCAAAATAAACCTGATAGGAGACTTCACAGAGCTAGAGAATTTCCACCTGCTCTGGTCTGCCCTCACAGGGTGTAAAACAGGACCTCTTGGTAACGCAACGGTCTTGCAATAAAAACAAGTACAGATCAATCAACATAGTCCTCTGTAATTTTATTCTATATATCTTCTATATTTTTTAATTCTACTATATTCCTGATTTAGCAATGGATCCAAGGAATGACTTTGGTAACTCATGTCACCTCCCTGCACTTCCTGGCCTGGCAATTCAGATTGCATGCATCCTGGATTTCAATTTTCCCCAATAGCTCTGCCAAGCACTTTTGGAGAAAGGGGGCAGCCATGCTGCACTGAGGGTCCCCAACAGGCACATCCCTCCTGGGTCTGCAGCACCTGCCAGTGTGGTCAGCCCTCACTCATGCCAGGCGTCTCGCCAGCCTTGGTGCGCTCACTCGCGTGAGTAACACCAGCTCACTTCATGAGGATTTAGCCTCGTCAACAAATTTGCTCCAGTTCCAGAGGACAATGACTGAGCCAATTGCTTTGTTTTGCAGGTGGCTTCAATAACACCAAGTACTGGCCACAGAGACTCTGGCTATTAAGAGCTGGCCCTACCTGGTTTGTAATAGATGGGTGGAAGAAGACAGCTTGAACTAACTAACTCCCAGGCTGCCTTTAGTCCACCACACCATATTATCTCCCATTTTCAGCCATTTGTTCTTTAAACCTTTTCTCAGGTAGTTCATAAAATATTAATGTGAGAGGTCCCAGAAATTTCTCTTCTTCTCATTTGCTGTAAAAAAAAAACCAAACAAAAATACCCCCCAAAAACCCCCCACAAAACAAATGAAAGTGCTTCTCTTCAACTGCAGTTTCTTTTGTAAAGAGAAATATTTTATCCAGCCACTAAGACAATAATTTCTGTTTCCAAAAACAGGAAGAAAAGTATAAACAATGTGCAGCCAGAACAAATAATAGAGGAGGTTTGCCAACCACATTCCTAAATGCACATATACAACGCCTGTGAACAAAACTGCCACAGCCCATGATTCCTGGCATTCAGAGCTGTCACATCATTTATTTTAGGCTTAAGATTTATGAAAGATTAATGTTGAGAAAGACCTGCTGCTAGTTCTAAGCAATCTGAGGGATCTCTTGCAATTCAGAAACTGTCCCCAGTGACTGCTGCAGAACAGAAGAAGCAGTGGATGCAGGGCACGGGGAGGATGCAGCCTTTCAAGCAAAGCTCTCCTCTGTTCTCCGTCCTCGCAGATCTCTGGCACACTTCCCAGGCTGGGAGCCTCTCTCTATAGGACTGGAAGTTTTGCACATGCAGTGCAGAGTCTGCAGTGGATTTGCCTGAAGAAGAGCACTGCAGGGTTCTGGTGGACGGATTTTAGCAGATCATGCTGCAGGGGTGTGAGATGTCCCAGCCCCCAGCTACCCCCACCCCTCTGCAAGGAGGTACCAACTCTGCAACAGCACCTGCACCTGCATTGCAGCCGCCCAGATTCAGCCCTAGCATGTAAGTGCAAACTACTGAGGAAGGTGAGTTTGTGCTAAGACACCCAGCTGAGAGCAAGAGCACTGGTGGGAGTGATGCTGATGGTCTCAGGGCAGTAATGCTGGCAGCAGGACAGGCAGAAGCTGCAGGGTTGCAGACATTGCTATCCAAACTGTCTGATCAGTGAATACAAGTCCCTAACCTCACGCACTCTTCCTTCTGCTGAACTTGGCTCTAGCAGAAGGTTTCTACTCTGACAGGGCTGCCTGCATTCTCTGGGGCATGGCCTACTCTTGGTTTTTAGGAAAGGACCAAATGCAGGAGGACAGACTGGCACACAAAGTCTGTGTCGTGTAAATCAGCCGCTCGCTGCCCAGTCTCACCAGCGGTGTGCGTACAGCCTGTAAGGCCTCCCTCTGTTCACATCCAACTGCTTTGTAAGTGATGTGCTCTCTCCAGCCCTTCCCTGTGCCCTATACATGGCTTTGGTACCACAATTACTGTATTGTCTTGAAACCTACTGAGCAGTAATGGGGTTTGGCATCAAAGGGCATCCCAGTAGTATTGGGACTGGTTACACCTCAGTCATAAAAGAAAATCACAACTCCAAATGAAAAGGGTCAGTGCAAAAACAATGTGAGAATTTGGGCTAAGGACATGTTCCTGTCTTTTCAGTGAGTATTTTAATTTTCTTCTTTATCCCTGTTTACCTGCACCAGGTATAAATACTTGGCAAACCTTGGCCCCACTGGGAGGACAGGAGATGTGGCTGTGCCCTGGGGAGAACTTTGGTGCCCACCGCCACCACTTGACATGCAGCCTGTCCCGCAGGGTGCATCTGACCTGCCACTGAGTGGGGATGTTGGCACTGGTTTAGGGACATGTTTTACAGAGTTTCCTGGCAGTCAGTGCTAACAGCAGCATTGCAGTTAGCTCCTGGGAAGGAGATGGAGGGGCGACCATCAGAAGCACACAAAGTTATTCAGCAAGTCAGAGCTCAGGAGGAAAAAATCAGAGCAACTCATTTGAGATGGAGAGGTTTTGGTTTGGTTTAAATGCCAGAGAAAGGGAGAAGCAGATATTTTCAAGTAAGTAAGAACTAAAAAAAAAAAAAAGTGAGGAAAGAACCCTCATCTGATGATTATTTAAAGCTGCTCAAGCAGTCCTGGAGGCATAAGAACTAAGAAAAGGTGAGCGAGCACTCCTTCCATGTTCACTAGAAAATTGATCCTTGTTCTCAACTATCATTTATGTATCCATAATAAATATTGACTCCTGCCCTACTGCAGGACTTAACATAAGAGCTCCAGGCACATCTGTTTGCAGACATTATGATTTGTGTCTTTGACTCTCTTTACTAGTCTCATTAGAAATGATGAGCCAATAAATACTCTTGGAAAAGTTTTTACAATGTTTTAGTTGACATTTTGAAGCTTCAAAGAATCACACAGAGCTGCCTTCAATCTATATGCACTGTTCTTCATTGATTAGGTGAGCTCATTGATTTCTAGCAAGATCAAAGGTAGAAGACAACTGCTGAAGAGGCTAAATATGGAGAAGACCTACTAGACCCATTTGCCAGTTACCTGCTATAGTAGAAGATGCTTTTCCCGTACGACAGCCAACAAAATATCACTTCCACTTTCATATGATTCCAGAAATTGTCTGGGCATGTAGGGACAGGGTTTCTTTCCGCAACGCTGGCAACTCTCAGTGTCAGGAACTTTCTCCTGCAATTTGGCCTGCTATTGGCCACAGTTTACTCCATCCATGTGCTTCCACTCATCTCTGGTGCTGCTCCTCTCTTGTGTCAGGCTGCCCAGTTGAGGATCATTTTCCTGAGGCCCTATTGAGGAGGGACCTTCAGCTTGCAGGAAATGGGGATGTCTACAAGGAAATACGAGTGGTCAAATTGGACTAAACCAAAAGGATCTTATGATCGTGTCCCTGATGATGCCCAGCAGCAGGTGAATTGAAGAAACACTTAAAAAGGGTAAGTAGGGAAATAAAAGGCTTCCCTGGTGGCATCTGGCAGTCTGTAGACACCTCCTGAGCTGGCACTCATGTCAGGAGCTTTGAGTCTGAAAGCCTTTGATGGACGTTTTTCCCACGAGTTTGTCTTACTTCTTTTTGAAGTCATTTGTGGTAACTTCAGCCCAAACAGGTGAGACACATTTTGCCTTTACATTGCACGCCAGGCTCCTTTCCAGTTTATGGCCACCCAATATTCAGTATTTTTCTGAGCACCATTGCTGAGTATTTCTCGTTAGCCAACATCTGCATTTTGGGCTATTTTCCCTAGCTCGATTAACTAGCATTTTTTGAAACAAACATCCTTAATTGGATCAATTTGAAAGGATATTAATTTTCTGTCCATTTATTCAATCTCCCATTCTCCCCACTGGGGTTCACAACCCCTCTGAATCTGAGTGGCATCAATGAATACAATTAATATAGAGTATACATACGCTCTCAGATCATTACTGAGAATGTTAAATAGGATCAGGTCTAATATTGATCTCTGGAGCACCTAACTTTCCAGCTATTCCCCATCTAACCATGCTGATGACTAATGATGCTTTCTACAGCTAGGCAAATGAGATTTTGGCTTACTGCCAGTCCCAAAAACCAGGAGAAAGTAAGAGAGGAGTTGTTTTCAATCAGACTGAAAAAGAAAAAAAAAAAAATCAACACTTTCTGGTGAATCATAAAATCACGTATATTCAGATTGGGTCAGATGGGGTTTTTCCTTACTTGACATGGTAGTTTCAGTTTTGTTTAAAACACCATGAAGTGTTTTCAAACTTGTTTAACTGCACATTAAATGAAAATTTCTACATGGAAAAATAGTTTTGAATCAGAAAATAAAAATGCTATTTCTCAAATGAGCCAGTAGAATGTTGGATTTTTTTAGGGGGTTGCTTTTTCAAGACCAAACAATTTAGGAAAACTCAATCAGCAAGTACAAAGTCTAACTTTGTAACTGGCCAATCTATATTTTTCATCCCATCCTTTAATCACGGCCTACTAGAAAAAGGACATTTTGGCTGAAAAATGTTATCCATTTCTGATCATCTTACACCAGGTTTTCATTTCTTTTTCATTTAATTTTATTTTTAATATTTGTGACATGGAAATGGGACAGCTAATTACAGTGACTATTCTGAGTTAGGAAACATTATTGCTTGCTGTTATAATTAATCATATTTACTGTAGCAATGCCTAAGAGTGCTTAACTGTGGGCAGGACCTTGTGGCTCTGGGCTCAGAAGGAGCCTTCTGTTGAAAAACTGAAGCTGGACACTGACTATAGGAGGCTGTAATGAACAAGATAGGAGCAGACCTCATGTTTGGTGCCCTCCTTCATTTTACTGCCTTGTGGTTTATTCATATTGAGTTCAGTTAGAAAGGGATAAACTAATTGGGAAAAAAAAGAATAAAGGAGAGTTAAGGAGTCTGTGTCAAAGGAAAGGTTGCTGAGGTGCAGGTATGAATTGAAGATCAGCTCAGGAAGCTTGAAATACTCTGAGACTGTGCCCATTTTTGTCTTTATATCTAGTGATATACAAATATGCTGTATTACTACTGATTTCATATTTTAAGTGAATCTTATAATTACAGGTTTTTAAAAATTATGGCTGATGATAATATTTATTAACTTTCTGCCCATTCTGTGAATTTTTTTTGGCTGTGTCCCTAGCCTGATGTCCTGTCCTGCCCTGGAGTTACACAGCTTTGTATTAGCTCAGAGCTTTTGGTCCTTGCTCTCAGTGAAAGACTAATGCTCAGAGATAAATGAGCTTTCCTCAGCATGGGAGCTGGCAGTGGGATCAAGAATTCAGTGGTGGCTTTACACCATCTCCATGTTCCTTGTTATGCAGCACTGCCAAGCTGAGAGCAGCCCCAAGGCTGCTCTACCCAATTTAGGGCAGATAATATCCCTGAGCCACTCCAAAATGAGATGTGACATGAACGGCTACCACTTCTCACCCTCCTCGTCCTGCCAAAGATAGCCCTTCTGCACAGGTAGAGAAGCTTACAAACTCACAATCTTAGAGCCTCTTGCAAACAAAACCTAGGACACATGTCCCCATGTAAACTCATTTCTTCCTCAGTGGATGTCAGTGGACCCAGTCTTCCCGATTGCTCATTGCCTCACATACGCCTGCTTCTCTCTACAAAGTTTCCTCCTTGTTTTTCACCGATGCCCCAGTTAAGAACCAACAGGGTACAAAACTTCAGGCAGAAAAAAAGGAGATAGGGATGCTGGTGCACTGTCCCAAACGGCAGACTGGAGCCTTCTGGTGTATAACCAGAACGAGAGTCCTCGGTGTGTGCGTATGGAGGAATGGGAGGAGGGAGATGCTGATTAGACTGAAAGGGAGTTGTGTGCACGGGAGAGGAGCGCTCTGTGGCCCTGAGGATGTAAGGAAGATTTGCTAACTTTGCTTTACACTATTCATGCAGATAAGGAAGACTCTCAGTCTCCAATCATAAATCGGTATTATACAGCATACTCCCAAAGGCCATAATTACTTCCAGAAGCAGAAATTTGAATGACCCAGATAATTAGTTCAGTGCAGCTGGTCCAAAAATTATTTACATAAAAGCCAGTTTTACTTGAGGGGGAAGAAAAACAACCTTGCTACCGAGAGCAAATGACCCAGTTAGCTTCGTGCAATGAGTCTGAGGAGGCAGATCATGAGTGGCAACATGGTAGCCTGTGCCATCGTTTCTTCCCTTTTGTTTTCAGAGAGCAAATGCCTGACTGCCAGTCCAGCAAATGAGCTCATCTGTAGACAAACATGCAGGAGGGCAGTGAAGAAACAGGAAAGCTGCGTGACTTTAACCTTATGCTTTCTGCACGAGTCACTCTCAGGGAGATGTGATGGTCCATTGCATCCAGGGGAAGACATTTCATTTGCAAAGGTGCAGGCACCTGGGGAACAGCAAGAGGCGTGAGGAGCAGCACAGCTCTGCTCCAGGCTCTGGGGAAGTTGTTGTCAGTTCTTCTACACAGGGGACTGAGGCAGCTGGAAACCAATAACTGCAGTTATCTGGATTAATTTTTAACTAAAACCAGTTCCTCTGTCTAGTTTAGCACCAGTTCCTCTATGCAGCAGCAGGGGTGCCCAAGAGGGGAATACCCAGCAGCTCTGTGGTTAAGGTCTCAGGAGGGGGGGCAGTGCTGATGTTTCAGAGGCTGCCCTCTAACCTGTTAGGTTAAAAAGGAAAGACAAGATATATTTTGAGAAAGCATTTAATTTTAAATGCATTTGAGTGATCCAACCCTTTGCTGGTGACTCTGTGCACTTTCAGCATACACTAATGGACATGCTAACCACTGCTGAATTAACCCTTTGCTGGTTGTTTACAGCTGTGTCCTGGGTGGGCAAGCCCCGAGTCTCAGCTCTGTGGTGCTCTGACCCCATCCTCCCCAGGACCAGCTCCTCCATCCCATCCTTTTACCCTGCAGGCAATGGGGGTGGTGGTTGCCCCCACTGCCTCTCTCATTCAGGGACCCCACCATGGGGTCACCTCCATGAACCCTTTGGGGATGCACTGGTTGTTGCTTCCCATAGAATGGGACATCTTGTCCTCTGCCCATCAGTGAACCAAGACATACTGCCACAAGCACAGCAAGACATGGTGCTACAGGCCATGCTAAGTGTGAGGAAGAAGGAAGCCTCAGCTGTATGTCCCCATTTATTGTGTCCTTACATCTTTGCCAAGTATCCCAAAGGTCACCCCTTTTTTTTTTTGGGCTGTGGCCGCTGCAGAACCAGACTGATGCTCTGCTACAAAAATATGCCAGGAAAAGTATCTGCTGTCCCCAGTATGCCACAGGTGTCACCTGGCATCGCCACTTCTTAACATTCCCTCAAGGCATAAGTGTTTTTGTGCTGCTGCTTCTCCAAAAGCTCACTCACTCTCAGAACAGAGCTCTCATTCCCCTGAAAGGAACCAGAAGACAAACAAAATCTGTGAGAAACAAAACAGGGTAACAATGATCTTTTGTATTCAAGAGAGAGCACAAACACACTTACTTAAAAAACCCAAACTGTTCTCCTAAAATGTTGTAAAATTTACAAATAATAACAGTAAATTGCTGTGTATCTCACCAGCACCACGTTACCGTTTTCTATGAAGTTTGCTATGGATAGCACTTGTTACTTAACAGCATAGCAAACAATCAGTAAACATCCTCATAAAGAGACTGGATCTGATTTGCCTCCCACATACACAGATTTTATGCTAGTACCTGCTCATTGACTTAATGGGGTTAATCGTGATTTGCCACGGTGTAAATGTAAAGGTGAATTAAGGACCACAGAAGGCAAATTGGAGAGGATGCGATTTGCAGTGGGCTGGATCCTGATTGCAGTAACACACCCCTCGATGGGGACTAGCTCCATCAAGCTAAAGAGCTGCACAGTTGCCACGGCAGAGGAGATGGAAACTGAGGCCCAGCTGTCCTTTGTTTCCAGGGAATGTGCACATCTTGCACAGTACAACGGGGAGCAGGTTCCCTTCCCTTTCCCCTACCCCACCCTCTCTCACCCCCCCTCTCTCAGGGGCATAAGAAACATTTCTCTTGCATGGCCTGAACCCATGGGGGTCTTCATGATGTGCACACTGGAGATGTTTTGCTCTGCCCTTTGCCTTAAAGGAAACACACACAAAATCCTGGCTGCAGGTATTGCAGACACAGCAGCCTGTGAGACAGAAATGAGCTGGTGACTTTTGAGGTGGATATTCAGAAACCAACTGACTTAGAGATTGGTGCAAATTCCAGTGCATCCATCTTCACATGCTGTGCAAAGTCAAACATAAATCAGGCTTGCCTGTCAAACTGGAACTTGTTCTGGTTCATGACTCTCAGGTTTTTGCCCCCAAAAGCTGAGCACAGACCACTAGTGTGGGCATCTTGCAGATGTTGCTGGTCAGGCAGAAGTATGTCTCCTGTGAAGGGCTTGGGGTCAGTGGATGGCAGGTCCTGGAGGAAAATTATTAGTGGGCAGAAGAGAGAGAAGCTTCTTGCAGGATTGGAGAGTAGATGAGGTAGGGCTCCTCAGGGGCATTTGGGTGAGTAAGCAGTGTCATTGTCCCCAGGCCATCCTGAATTCCCAGTTTCTGTCTGAGGACCCATCACAGAATCACA
>NW_010325392.1:5706-31176 GCF_000700745.2 Antrostomus carolinensis | reverse complement strand
GGCATCAGTGAGAAGAGCCTGGCTCCATCCTCGTGACATTCACCCTTAACATATTTATAAACATTAATGAGGTCAACCCTCAGTCTCCTCTTCTCCAAGCTAAAGAGACCCAGCTCCCTCAGCCTTTCCTCATAAGGGAGATGCTCCACTCCCTTAATCATCTTGGTAATGGAGATGTGCAGGAGCGTGTGCATTTACATCTGTCTCTCTCTTATGAGAGACAGCTCATATGAAAACCAGCTCTTCAGATGCTATCAGGTAACAGTGACTGAGCTCAGCAGAAGCGTGGCAGCTCCCACCAGCAGCAGAGCTGGTCCTCCAGGCTGCCTGTCTCAGAGGAACAGCACGGCCCGGGTGTTTGGAGACAGCGCTGTTGGTAAATATACCCATGTTTACATTTCCTGTTACATAAAGGGAATATTTCCTCTCCTGCCTCCTCGTCGCCCTGTGCAGCGTGGGATGCTCACAGCAGGAGAGGAAGCAGGATGTGCTCCCGTGCGGTGCTCCCACCACACCCTCGCCCCTCACCGGGGCCGCTGACAGAAACCGCTTCTTTCTGTGGTCTAACCTGTCTCCCAGTCAGGGTGGCAATTACGCTGCTGTAATGGGTACTCCCAAAATGTATCGGTCAATTGGAATTGCACGTTAAGCGGGTGCCGAAAGCCATGGCAGGTTTGATGATTGCTCTGTGCCAGGACTGCAGCTGTAGGCTGGCCAATGTGAGGAGCACCCAGGCAGAGCTGGAGAGCGAATCTAGACCTTGCTTTCTCCAGTTGCAGAGATGGAGAGCAGTGGGTGCTTTGGGGCAGCTGCTTCCCTGATAAAACTCCTCCTGTCTTAGCAGTAGAAATTAATTTTTCCCTCTGGGCCAGCTGCTTCCCAACGTGGGAAGTTCAGGAACCTCCCTAAGGTACAAACAGACATTTCCAGCAGCAATAAAATATACATAAACATTTTAAAAGATCACTTTAAAATTCCACCTCTCCCCCTCAGCCGCTTGCCACCATCCAATTTCTAAATGAGCAGGATTCCTCCTGTGTTCAGCTTCCTACGTATATATACACACACACAAAAGCACGCCCACCTCGTACACAAGGTATTCCCCATCTTCACGTCACAGTCTCGGCAGAGTACAGAATTAGATCCTGTCTCCACTTCCTAAGCTCACCCTCTGTGTTAGTATTTATAAAGCCATTTCAACCCTGAAGGAGCTGGCATCTTGCATCCCTGCCTTCTGAATGTACAGAGCAGAGGAGTTAAGAACAAAATCGTGGGGGTGAGGGGGGATGTTCTGTTTCTACTCGGTAACATGAAACATCCTGGAGTTAAATACCAACAAAATATTCAGTGTTAATGTTTAATACTGCTGGGAACTTGTTACCTCCACTTACTGTCTTGGAGCTGCCATTCTCTCGCAGACTCCCACGTCTGATCTCTGGGCCTATATATGCTTTACCATTATACACTAGAGGAAAAAAAAAAAAATCCCAGAAGCAGGGAGAGATGGTGACTCTGTCTGGGTTACAAAGCTAGGTAGGGCTTTTTTCCCCTTTCTGTTTGCAGAAATAAAATTACTTGTATGGCAGAACTCCTAAATGCTGCTTTTCAGGGGTTATCTTTTTGAAGCACCCCCTCTCTAACCAGTGTGGGATGCTCTTGGATGAATGGAGATTTGCTTTGCTGCATTGGGTAACCAGCTTCATCACCCCTCTCCTCCCCACCGTGTCCCCAGCCATGGCCTGGCACGGCTGTTCTGCAAATAAATTCATAAGCACAGAATTTGGGTGATCCAAGGACAGAGCAGTACCTAAAATAACATGAATTAAGACTTTGCCTGCCACACTTTAATATTGACTCGAGGCTGATTTGCAGCTGTGAGAGTTCTCTTGAAAAATGCATGGACACTGTTTCATGGAGCTCATTTGTGAACCAGGGAGTATTTCTCCGTGCAGCTTGGTGCCATCCCGAACATCTCTCTTTCACCACAGGAAACTCAGGCACAAAAAAAATAAGAGGTCAAATCTCCTGGCAATCAATGGAAACTCCGTGCATCCCACTGCAAACAGAATTGGGCCATCCTGCCTGTCTCTCTGGTTTCTGTAAAATGCCTTATTATCCCTCTAGGCTGAGTGGTTAATGAAAATTCAAACTCTTCTAGCTTATTCCAGTTAGGAGGAGAAATGGGTGATGCAATCAGGTGTCTCTGCTGCAATTCTGTGTATTTGGAAGGCTGTACAAAGCCCTGCTGCTTTAAGCACACAGTTGAAAAAAAAAAAAAAAAAAAAAGAGGTAATTTCTCTACCCTTCACTCCAAACCTTCTTTGGTCAACACCCCAACCCAAAACTGACTCTAGTATTCTGCCAAAACCACATAATCATCCGACTCTGTTCAAACTTTCTTCTAGTATTCTGCCAAAACCACATAATCATCCAACTCTGTTCAAACTTTCTTCTGCTTCTGTGAGCTCTGTTATTCCCTGTACACCTTTGCTTTTTTTTTTGTTTGGTTTTTTTTTTGTACAGCAACAAACATGTTCACCACACCCCTGAAACAACATTCAGCCCAGGCGCTGCGATGCAGAGTGGCAGAATCCCTAAAAACGCCCAGTCTGTCTTTCGAGGGAAGATTAAGACATATGCTTAATGCCTCTTACAGCCATACTTCTAAACTATCTTACATGGACCAGTTAGAACAAGTCCAGAGAAGGGCCACCAGGATGATCCGAGGGCTGGAGCACCTCTCCTATGAAGACAGGCTGAGAGAGTTGGGGCTGTTCAGTCTGAAAAAGAGAAGGCTCCGGGGAGATCTTATAGTGGCCTTCCAATACCTGAAGGGGGCCTAAAAGAAAGCTGGGGAGGGACTTTTCATAAGGGCAGCTAATGACAAGACAAGGGGAAATGGGTTTAAACTGAAAGAGGGGAGGTTTAGATTAGATATTAGGAAGAAGTTTTTCACTGTGAGGGTGGTGAGACACTGGAACAGGTTGCCCAAGGAAGTTGTGGATTCCCCCTCCCTGGAAGTGTTTAAGGCCAGGCTGGATGAGGCTTTGAGCAACCTGGTCTAGTGGAAGGTGTCCCTGCTGATGGCAGGGGGGGTGGAACTGGATGATCTTTAAGGTCCCTTCCAATCCAAACCATTCTATGATTCTATGATTCTATGATCTTTTTCACAAAGGTTTAACCCAACTGTAGCAACACTCAACACCTTTGTATAATTCTTGGAGTGAAAACTTTCAGTTAAAAAAAAACAAAAAACAAACCTGGTAAATTGAGATTTTTGTGAAGTTCGGTGACCAGATCCATGAGGCTTCCAACACACACGGAGATGTGCTGCATGTCATTCCTCCAAGCCCACAAACAAGCCATGGCTGTGGGAGGATTGTAAACTACCTCTGTTGTTTCCCTGCCCTTCACCATCACTACTATTGTGAGGATGATCCAAATGCTGCTTTACTACTGATCAGTTGGATACAAACCTACAAAACATCCAGAGGGGTCAGATGGAATTGTCCAGAAAGCTGCCTCTGGCAGCCAGCGAGAGCAGATGCTAAAGGAAATGTGCAAGAAAAGGGCAAATTCAGACTCATCCGTCCACTGGTGCAGGCTTCCAACTTCTGACAAGCCAAGCTGAAGGATGTCTTCATATTGTTGTATTTAACATCCCTCAAGAGTCTTTTCTGATCTCAATCTATCTCATCACTTTTTGCTTTTAGCCTTCCTGGCATCCTCTAGCAATCAGTTCCACAGCTTAATTATATGTGTGTGTTTGAAATTTATTGCCTGATCAACTGAAAAAAAAAGCCCCAAGATACTGGGCATCAAGTTAAACAGTGAGAAATAGTAAATAACCATCCTTTGTTCATCTAGTCCATGACATTCATGGTTGTATTTATGTTTATCATGTTTAATCAATCTTAACCTCGAATATATGCAACAAACTTTTGAACCTCTTTATACCTTTGCCATCTAAATATCCCGTGGCAGCAACTTCCCAGCCTAAGACTGTGCCGGTGACTTCTTTCGATTTGTTTTAAATCCACTCCTTGATTAATTCACTGGGTATCCCATTTTCACTGTCAAGAATAATAAATAATCCTGCTGTTTATACCTTCCTCAGCCATTTGTGGTTTTATAGCACACTGCTGCAGTCCACCGTGGCCCCAGTCGTCTCTCTCTAGACTAAAGTGTCCAGTCTGTTTAATAATAGATTGCTGCTAAACTTAACCATTGCTGCTGGAAAAAGTGGTGAGTGTAAAGGTAGTTTCTGTGGCTGCTCTCAGGTTTTCACTTTCCCGTTTCATTGACCTTAGATATAATGCCTTTCTGAAGAGTATGTAAGTCATAGGAATGTAAGAAAAAATTGGAAAAAAATGTGAAGAAAGTGTCTTCTAAAATACTTTGGAGAGGGGAGGAAGTGAACTTTATTTGCATCTGTAAGAAATAAGATGTAATAATATATTCTTAATTATCTGCAAAAGTAGCACACACAAGGTATTGTTAGGCACTCACCTGAAATAATCACAAATCTTTATTTTTTATTAATGAACTTGGATCAGAGATGGAGCTGCACTATATGTTAAGGGAGCTGACTGTTGTTTTCTGTTGACATATCTTTAAAAAAAAGGGAAAAGTGAGGAAATGGAAGACATCAATATCACTGACTTGCAAACAAAAAGGAAGGTTAAGATGGAAATGCTTTAATTGAAACAGATACAGAGACATAGTGTGTGGTACAGATACAGGAGTTATTAATGTTTCCAGAGAATGTACTTGTTAGGTAGACACAGAGATTATGTATCAAATATTACATAGTAACTCAAAATAGATTTATTTTCACCTGCATTAAATTGGAAGGACAATTACATACTACTATGAGTTTTGAAATAAATGAACTTCCATGGAAATGTTAATGGAAATCTTGCTTCTGGAAGGGTAATGTGCAGCATCGAGAGCATTTTCAACAGAATTCCACAACTCTTTATCTCTTTATTCCTAGAGAAAGTATTTGACTGCAATTTCTTTTCATTTTTTGCCAAAATTTTCAGGATGTATGCATTAGGTCTTGAGACAAAGTGGAGACAAATCTTATTTTGAAAATTTCCAGGAGTCATCTAGGCCAATAAATCCTCAGGTATGCTAACACATTAGAGAAATTGATGGTGTTGACTGTTGTTTCTGAATCAGTAGTGAAAAACCAACATTAACATTGTACTTAGGAGTCTGACTTGTTATAGCTCTATCATTTGGTTCAACTGAACTACGATCAACACGAGTGCCTTGAATTTCTTGGTTTATAATTGCCAGCTTCACAGTTTTCAAGAACATTCGTGAGTTCATGTTTTCTTCATGAGTTGCTCACAGTCATGTTACCTTGAGTATTTTGATCATCCAATATTTAGAGCCTGTATTCCCATGCAGCACTGGGTATGGCTTCCTGGCTGTGTGATGCAATCTTTAGACAAAGAAATAGAGACTTGAAGAAATCACCTAAGCTCCCTCAACAGGGAGAGGTACCTCCAGCAGCCACGTTGTCTCACCCTAAACCACGTACCCGTGGGAGGCGGCCGAAAGTGCTGGGGGGCTTTGCTTCTCTTTGCCAACTGCAGCTGAACCTTATTTAGCTGAGGCAAAACTACCCCATTATTTCACACATAGGCTGCAAAGTAGATTTCTCATGTAAATAGTCCCCAAGGGTGTGTTTTAAGCAGATTTATTTAAAACAGTGCAAAGAGCTGTATGTTTCATATTTAGCTTAAGCTGGTTAGCTTAGAGTGATTGAGACTTGACTTATGATTGAGATTCTCATGCTTCATTTCCTTGAGGGCACAGAGATGTGTCTGCTGCTCTCAAAACAAAGCATGTTGATGGAAGAGGTTTAAGAAAATGTCTTTTGCCTGGCATTTATGATGGTACAAGTTGGTTACTGCAACTGGGCTGGCACAAGGTAACTTGGGCAGTGGGTGTGATGGTTGAGCAGGTTGGGTTGTACCTTACACTAAATGAAAATACACCAGTCTTCAACCTGAGTGGCAAAGTTTGTCCCCAGATATTTTAGCACTGATTTGATGAAACTGGTGGGAACAGAACCACAGATCAGGCCTTAAAGCAAATATTTAAGCTGTGCAGATATTTTTATTTCAAACTGGGAGGCGCTCGCTTCATCTTAGCTCTTTTCTTTCCCCCTTGAAAAACAGTGAATATTGTCTATAAAAAGCAAACATTTTGGTTTTTCAGACTTGTGTGCATTTGATAGCCCACTTTCTGCTAAAAAAAGTTTTGAGCAACCCTAATTGAAGGTCTGAGAAAGCTAAAAGGGATAGAAAGAGGCCTTACTGAGCATTAATGCTGTCCAGGAAGAGAGCTCTGGCACATGTGCGTTGGTAGGCAGTTACAGCCCCTATCTGCCAATGCTAATATGCCACGTGGAGGGAAGGGTCTCCCATTACACCTCTAAATGTGTCAGTGATGTATTTGAAACACACCCATCACCAGAGGACACAAGTATGAGAAGCATTTTGTCTTGCAGCAACCAAAAAGATAAAACATTGCAAAAGGTTGCCAACAAAGAAAGCTCTGTGGTGAACCAGAGCTGCTCTGCGGAAGATCTGAAAAAGACAAAGAAACCTTAAAAAAAAGAAAGAAAAGGGAGGAAACACCTGTCAGAAGGTGTTACCAGTAATTTTGGAAGCAATGATCCAGAGGGGAACAGCCGGAGGAGGATGAGGAAGGGGTTACTGAGGCCATCAAGCGAGCAGGGAGGATGGCGGAATGAAGGAAGGATGTGTTGGAGGTCCCTGGCTTTGCCTCCTGCCTCTCCTGCAGATCACAGCGTGTCCCTGGGGAGGCCATAGGCCATGTGCACCTTCCTGCACACCAGAGAGTGTGCCAGCATGTTTTGGGGATGGGATGGGGTAAGTGTGCCATGACAGCCCTCCTGCTCCTCCTCTAGGGTATGCTATGGTTGCTCTTGTGCACATGGTTCGAGGATTATTGATTCATTTTTAGGCCACTTTCCTATACAAATTAGGTTTAGGCAGCCTGGCAGAGCACCTGTCCGTTAGTCTCCACTGGTACCCCTTGAAGCCTTTTGTTTTCAGGCACATTGACAGAGGGGTGAAATTTCAGAAATATCTCATCCCTACAGGTTTTGTGAAAAGAAAGGACTAAGCAGAGAAGAGAGACCCTCTTTGCTTCTTCGCTGAACGACTGACTACAAGAGTTCGGCTGTTATTAGGCATCAGAAACCCACATGGATGAGTCCCTCCCTGGGCTTCATTGCTTCTGCTCTGCAGGAACTCACTCATGTATTAACTGAATTTTCTCATCCTTCCTTTTATAAAGCTAGCGCTCTACTGTTACAGGGATAATGATATATTTTGCCCGAAATAGGGTGCTTATGAGAGCCTAGCTTGAAATAAAGATTATAAAAATGTAACATCTAGCAATTGTAATATCATCCATGGAGTAGGAGAGAGAGAGAGAGACAAACAGATATATAGGTAGGTAGACAGATAGACAGATTTCTTAATTGAACTCTCTGCTTGGCTGTATCTCCTTTAGGCAAGTACCATAGGTGGCTAATAATAAAGGACCGTAAGGAAGAACATGTAGGGTTTTTTTAACAAATTTGACTTATCATAGGCAAGCTTTTATACTTGCATCAGCCTATACTGAAGATCCCTAAATAATTCAAAGCATTCAAATGGTCTAACATTAGCCAAGTAGTATTCTCACCACAAGTGCTTAAAAGCAGAAAACAAGGTGGCAATATTTCCTCTTTTAAAACATTAATAATATTTCATTCCCCTGCTCCAGAGTATTTAATATCCTATATAAATCTATATCTACCTCACTATCTATCAATAAATGAATAATTACATTTCTGCTTATCCCCAGATGCTCTGAAACCATTTATTCTAGTCATTTAATCACAAAGCTCTTATTGCAGGGGAAATTCAAGCAGATGTAAATACATAAAGCCAAGAATAGAGAGCTGAGGACTTCACTATAATAGCAGTCTCTTCCAAAGCAAGCTACTTCTCACTTTCCCAGGAGATGTAGTAGGTCTCTCCTCACTTTTCTAAACAATAACTGGTATGGTAAAGCTCAGTCAAGCAAAGCAAAGCTTCACTCACTTTGCTTTTCACAGTCAACATTTGAATGCAACAGGGAGTCCTTGCTGGTCTGATCAGGAACTCACTCTCTCTCTCTCTCTCTCCCTCAAAGGACCTGGAGTCCCAAAATGTCCTCATGCTGGAGCCTCCATCTGAAAAGGAAGCATATAACAAGATCCATCTGCCTCTATAGAAAAACTTGTTAATCTCAGATGTGTACCCTTGTGCTTTTTTCAATGGACTTACATCTGGGAAAATTGAAAATATCCATCTTCACCCCATGGAAGCCTTGGCTTACCTGCAGCAACAGCATTCCCCTTCCTGGTTTGTTCACAGTCTTTTTGATGCCATGTGTCTGATGTTAGGAGACCAGATATAAATGCATGAAAAAGCAGGGGGGAGGGGCTTGGGGTGTGTGTATACACATATAGACAACATAGAGGAGAAGTCTAGATTTGATGTGAGAGTGGTAGTTTCTCATTCACTCACATTAACACAATCTTCCTCTTGGACCTTGGTGAAAGCCTTAGAAATGACTGAATTAGTCTGTATCTAAGTCAAAATACTTAAAAAATATTAGTTCTACAAACTTCCCTTCCATCTCAATTAGATATACGCTTCTTGTCTGTAAGAAGGATGAAAACTCAGATGACTTGCCAGAGTTCAGAAAGCAGAATGGTGATACGTTCTCCCAGCTCCCCATCCTATGCAAACCTGTTCTTCCTTCCAGACGATCTGGGTATGTTTACCATGTCTCTGCCTTTATTTTTGCTCACCTTCCATCCCCACAGGGAGCCCTCAAGCACGTATTTATTTGCACTTTGAACCTGTGCTTGCTTACACGACTATGCTTTAGCTCAAGCTGGGACCTGATTGCTTTAGGGGAGACAGAGACGAGATTGCCTGAGTGCCAGTAAAGCTTCAGTACCTTCGTCTGCAATTCTCCTCATTCACCCCAGCGCTCCAAGTTCTCCTGCAGCTGATACCAACAAGTGGGAAAGAATCCTACAGAGGTTCAGGGCAAAGTGTTTGCAGCACAAACACCCACCGGTGAGGGCAAAATAATGCGGTCAGCTTAATGTGGACTGAACTTGTTTTCAACAGCAGAAATAGCAAAAGCCTTTATACATATTCTAATGTATACCATGAATGTATAGATGGTTTATTATGTCAGATTTAGCTTTGGGAGCTGTCTTGCACCCTATAAATGCTACGTTAGAAAAAATGCTGGCATATGTATGCATTCATGTGTATAAATATATATGTCTGGGTCTTTGTGACAAATAGCAGCCTAGGATGGCTGGACAGATAGCTGACTAACTAGCTAGCTATACATCTTCTTCAACTGGAAAAAAAAATAAAAGCCTTTAAGCTATAAGTGTCTTTTAACACTGACTTGACTTGTAAACCCCTAAGTACGCTGAGAGGGATGCAGCCATGTCAGGTTCCATCAAGCTTCCTCCTCACTGAGTGCACAGCCCTGAATCCCACTCTGCAGGTCTCAGCCATCCCAGCAGAACAGGGAGATGCAGTGTCTCTATCAGGTAGCTTGGTCCTTTGTTATTCATCTTTAATATGAGTAGCAACAGCAAAGCTTTGGTGGGTATGATTTGAACAGTAGCCAGGCAAAGAGGACCACGATAATTTAAAAGAAAAGTCTTTTCCTAGTCTCTGTGGTATCCAAATTAACAAGTATTTTTCAAGGGTGAATCCAAACACATCCTATTTCTGTCATTCACTCAGTGGCCTGCCTGTGGCAGAGGTGGGCCAGGCAACCCTTGCCCTCCAAAGCTTGCAGGGAGGTGTGCAGCAGCCCTTGCATCCCCAAATGGACCATTCAGACCTGCTTCCACTTTGAAGCTGGACCTGCTTTGAGCAGGGAACTGGACAAGAAGATCCTTTCCAACCTCAGTTATTCTCTAGCACTAAGTTCAAAACCTGTTTTAAGTGGACATTTGGGTGGCATCTCTCAATCCCAGCATGGAGCTTGCTCTGCTTGTTTTGAATCATGGTGGGCTATCTGTGACTCTGCAGCAGCAAAGGAATAACATCCAGTCTGCAGGAAGGAACACTCCTCGTGCCAGGAGACTCCTGAGTAGCTCAAGCCAGATATGTTCCTTACCATCAGTGCCCACATGGATAGAAATAGAAATAAAGAAAATTTCAGACACAACCGCAGCTTCACTACTCCTGTTCCTTGGAAGGATGTAGCAGCTCTCATCTATGCTGGGTCCAGGCTGTGAGACCAGGAGAGCTACCGTGGATTTGCGAGGCTGTGGTGCTGCTCCAGCTGCAGAGGGCAGCTTGGCAGGGGAGGCACACCAGGCCCATTGTCAGAAGCAGGGAATTGATTCCAGTCCAAATCTACTGTTGAGATAGCAGATCAAGACTGACTCTATTTACTCAGAAATTGCCACACTGCACAGATCTGTCTGCTTGTGGGATTTCTGCTAGCTTGATGAAGGGCTTGGCTCCTATCCTCAGCTGAACCCTCATGGTTCAAAGTTGTGCTGGCTTTTTTCTGTGTCCTTTGGGGTGAAAAATCTCTTGCAGCTGCTGCTTATAATTATTTCCCCTATGTTTCAACATGCTCCAGATGAATGTCACCCGAAGCAGTGCTCTGAGAGACTGCAATTGTGATTGCCAATAGCCAACATCCAAACTAAAAATAAAAAGCCACAGCGTGGGACTGAGAGACAAGCAATACATCCTCTGGCAAAAAATCACCAGTTGCTGGAAAGGAAAGGCCTCACTCCCTCAGTCCTGTCTTCTCCATGCTGAAAGAAGCTTCCCTCTAAAAGTATCCTCTTCTGATGTAATCAAGACATCAAGATGGCATGTAGAAAGCACTAGGTGAGCTGATACTCCCTTTTCGTAAGTGCCCATGTTTAATAGCCATTAAATTTTGACTGGTCAGTAAATACAGTGGAGGGAAAGAAAAGCCTTGTTAATGGAACATTTATTTGTCTCTTGGAGGAATCTGGGGAGCTGTTACCAAATATCTATTTTTGGCCCATGATCTAGCAGATCATCTTTTTTCTTTCTTCTCTGCTTTCAACAGCCAGCTTCTGTGGAGGTGAATTAGGCTGAAAGGGTCCTACTTGCAGAAGGGAAGGAAACCTAAGGAAGGTCACAGCTCAGGAGGGAGGAAGAGCTGTTGAGGATGATGTTTCCATGAGTATCGAGGTGTGGGTGGGGAGAGGGGGCAAGGAGAAGAGCCATATTGCTCTTTCCTTGTGAGTAAGGGAAGAGCAATATGAGTCTGCCCTTTCCCTGTGCTGATCCTCAGTGTGCAGTACAACCGTGCTGCAGAGATGGGACCCACCTTGGTACCAGGTAATATCAGTTCTTTGGACCAAGCCTTCAGGTTGCCCTGCCTTGTACCATGTGTGGCACTTGGCCAGCCTGGCAGGAAGAAAATACTGATAAGCTGGCAAGGTGTCTCAATTAGCTCTCCACTACAGCTCAGGAATTGAAACCTTAAGGTTTTGCCTAGTGTATATTTTTTATATATATATTATACCTGAGATGATGGGCTGAAATATTTATTTCCCTTCTTCTTGATTAGTATTTAGCACACAGGAAGAATCTGATCATTTTTCAGGCTGACCTTGCTCAGAATGGGGTCTTGAATCCAATCCTTTATGTACTGCCAGTAGCACTTATACTAGGGCTAGGTAGAGGTACTTTGTGGCAGCTGATCCATGATTCACTGCAGTATTAGGGCTGATCCTAGCCCTGCAAGAAAAGCCTTCCTGAATTTTGCACGCCATAACCTCACAAGATGAAGACACTCTAAAAAATAACGTGACACTCTACCCTTGTGAGAATAAATAAAAGGCAGTGGCGAGATGTTTTATTTGCACTTATTTACCCCATGCCTGGGAGACACAAATTCTCAATCACTATTGCTACACAGTCTTCAATGCCAAATGAAGTGCTTCATGTGCATGATCATAATTGTTTCAAACCAGACTCTAAACACCCAGTTGAAAAAGGGTAGCACCACTTTTGAAATGAAAACATGGCTCAAGAGGGAAGGAGAGAGATTCTCACTCTTGTTTTCCATTTGTGCAAGTCTCTCGAGCTCTCCCTCCCAGTCTGAGCAGTCCTGGGCAGATCATTTCCCTGGTGTATTGCTCCTTGGGGGAACCACAAATCCTGGTGCATTCTCATTTAACTGAAAGGATCCCCAGTTAAAAACACAGCACTCGGGCTGATCCAATAATTTGTTTGGCTCACTGTTTTTGAAGAGGTTGCAGAGCTATAAATATGTTGTTTCACGGGAGGACTTAACTGCCAAGAACAAGCAGCTGATGTTATATTATTAGATTCAGGGTTAGAAAGAATGGAGTCTAGATGTTCTCTTATTAAAAAATAATAAATTTTACTTAGCATTTCCTCTCTGTGCTGTGAAGTGATAAATGAGATCAATAAGTATCTAATATCTCAAGTGAAGATTCAGTCCCACTTTTGGCCTTCTGCTCCCTCAAAGGTTTTATATGGGTCCAAGAATTTGATGACATATCTCCTGGAAAAAAAAGCTTAAGATAACATTTACAAAGTTTATAAATATTTTACAAGGACCTCCCTTTTCACTTGTTATAAAACGTGGGGATTTCAGGCACAGGCGGGAGAATTATAAAAGTATCATAGCTGAGTTAGGGAAGGAGGAGAAAACTTGTCTTCTTTAGTTGATCTAGTAAAAACATCTCTTCTCCTTGGTCATTGATGCACAGTGCTTGCGAAGAGCTTTCCTGCATATACATCTGGCTGCATCTGATACAAGAAACAGTGGGATTACAAGCTTGTAAGCTTGGATTACATGTAGGCTGGTGGGGCCCACATGAGTCATGAGAATCAGCAGAATCACCTTTTCATCAAAAAAAAAAACAAAACCACAGTGATTTTTCTGAAGACATTGGGACTCCTGTTCATTTTGTTGGTCAGATTAATGCTGTTGCAAGAAGGTAGAGGGCAACTGCCAAGTCTTTCCCCAACTGCTCCCAGATGCAGGCAGCATCTGCAAAACCCTTCCCTCCGGAGCACAGCACACATGGGATTTGAGAAGATCCCATTTCCAAAGAAATCCTACTGGAAGAAAATTAAAAATCAATGAAAAGCAAAAGCAAAAATATCCAAGATACACATCTGACAGGTACTGCAGGCTCAGACTGAAAAGAGCATTTAGACTCCGATCTCCTATTAGTGTTCATGGATTGATACAAGTAGAAAGAATTAGGAACCTTTCTAAGCCAGAAACACATGGAACAATCTCAGAAGAAGCAAAATGCTCCTTCATGTCCCTAGTCCTGCTTATTTAATGGCACCGGAGCTACAAACATGGTTATTCCAACCTCCATAAACACGGCATTGGTGCCCATCACCCTGCTAAGCACCTGCCCCAACCCTCAGGAAACAGTGGCATTGCACTATGAGTACTGGTGCTCCAGTGACCAACAAAGTAGGATTAAGTAGACCCTTTCACCTCAAGCGTGGCTTTTGGTGGGCTTGAGAAACCCATCCCTGCTGCAATTTCAAACAAATACCCTTGGATGGGTCATCACTTGAGGCAGAGAAGCATCTCACACAGCTAATGGGAGTTCTGTCAGACTGTGTGGTAAGCTCCTTGTCTCTAAGAAGTGAGACCCCCGATAACAGCTGTATTTCTGAAAAGCTTGTTGCTTGCCCTGGGTTTTCTTGGGCTATTCTGATGGAAATCAGAGGTCGATTCATTGTTTTCATGACCAAGAGTATGTTGCTCCACAAAAATAGTTTACTACTTTGCAAATACTTCAAAAGAAAGGATCTGTTCAGGATATGGCTGCTGCTAATACTTCAGGCAGGTTGGCTATGTCCTAATTCACACTTGCTAGACTACATGATTGTCAAATCTTAAAGCAACCAGTGTTTCTAGTCATATTTTTTCCTAGAACATGGTTATCAGCTCATATCTATGCCTTATTTACATTAGAATTTACCATCATGGATGCAAACATATGCTAAATCCCTTAGCTAAAAACCAAGCGTCACCAGACATTAAAACAGAATATTCCGCAGTACTTTCACTGTATGATGATGCCGTGGCAGTTTCCGACCTAAGAAAGATGAGTGCTGAAGCAGCACAGGTGAGACACGTTTCACACAACTGCAGCAAGTTTCCCCAGAGAGCACTACAGCACATCTTCCGGGTTTTTTTCTCCATAAAGGTACAATGAAGGGGACAGACGGTGAAACACATGCCAGGTGAAACACAGGGGTTCCTGTGGCAGGAGGAGGAGCTGCCAGAGTAGCAGGAAATTCCACTTTCCTGTGTGTTTCCTGCTAAGCACATTTCTGGAGGCAGAGTACCTAATCCCAGGCTGCAGAACTGACCTGGTAACTAAAGGAAGGTGTCATGGTTTAACCCCAGCTGGCAACTAAGCACCACACAGCCGCTCGCTCACTCCCCCTCAATGGGATGGGGGAGAGAACTGGAAGGGTAAGAGTGAGAGAACTCATGGGTTGAGATGAAGACAGTTTAATAGGTAAAGCAAAATCCACATACACAAGCAAAGCAAAACAAGGAATTAATTCGCTGCTTCCTGTCAGCAGCAGGGCTCCATCATGTGTAACAGTTATTTCTGAAGACAAATGCCATCACTCTGAATGTTCCCCCCCTTCCTTCTCCCGACCCAGCTTTATATGCTGAGCAAGACAGTATACAGTATGGAATATCCCTTTGGTCAGTTGGGGTCAGTTCTCCCAGCTGTGTCCCCTCCCAACTTTTTGTGCAGCCCTATCCTCCTTGCTGGTGGGGTGGTGTGAGGAGCAGAAAAGTCCTTGACTCTGTGTAAGCTCTGCTCAGCAATAACTGAAACCTCTCTGTGTTACCAACTCCGTTTCCAGCAAAAATCCAAAACATAGCCCCATGCTAGCTACTATGAAGAAAATTAACTCTACCCCAGCCAAAACCAGCACAGAAGGCATTAACTGCCCCTGGTTGCCCACTGCTTTCCCTGCTCTGGAATACACTTATTATATACTCATATAACTGCGCTCTGTACTTCTCACTCAGAAATGAGCCAGATGGGACTCAGAGAAGCACCCCTGCCCAGGCAGTGTTGTTAGATGGGGTATCCTTGCACAATTATCATAATTTCATATAAATACAAATGCAGATGCCAAAGGGGACCACAGTGCCCTGCCTACAACATAGCCCCCTGCGAATGCTCCAAAAGCCAGGGCTTGCTCATGATGGATCTACAGCCAGCAATTCAGCCAAGCTGAATATATCTTAATGCTTGTCAGATAGCATCATTATCACATGTCAGAGATCACATTTGCCTCCCTAGGACAGGGATTATCAGCCCAACAAGCCCGTGGTTCCCACACTTTTAGGGAACTATTCCCTTTTCTCACAGTTCAACCCTTTTCTCACCTAAACGCTATAGACCTGCACCTGCAGGCAGGGCAGCAGAAGGTGCTTCCCAGCACCCTGTGCCCACAGCAGGTCCTGGGCCACAGCTTGGAAACACCTTTGTCTTCACCCATGGGCTGCTCACCCCTTGTAGCTTGTGGGCTGCTCCGTAACACAGCAGGGAGCTAAAAGTGCTCCATGAGCCCTGGCCATGCCTGCCAGTGCTGTGCTGAGCAAAGCAAATCCATCCCTCTTCACAGTCCTCGTCCTGGCGACCACGATTTCATTAGACCCATCCAATCCCACCGATAGCATCTCCTTGGAAAGGCATTTTCAGCAGCACCCGCATATAAGGAAAAGCACCGCCTGAGCCCTTCTTCCCAGCAGAGACAGGCTCAGGAGGCTGAACCCTTCACCAGAGGAGGCTGTGTACATCTTATCTGGGATGCCAGAGTGTTGCCTGGATGAGCGGAGCCCTGCATTATCAGAAAAGCAGCTATTTTCAGCATCAGCTCACCCTCTGGAGCACTGGTGATGGGTGCTGCAGGAACCCATTTAGGAGTCAGGAGACAGAGAGCAGCTGCAAAGCAGCCGGAGCTTTCTGGGAACTCGGGGTCACCCAGCACCCCCAGTAGCCTCTCCGCACATTTCCAGCAGCAGAGCAGAACAGGCTCAGTGGAATAAGGCAGGTGCCATTAAATTGCAGTGATTTAAAGCATTTTTTGGCCTAACCTGGTAAGCTACTGACTTATCTTTTTTTATCCCCTGCACCAGAGAAGAGAGGGAATGCAATGGGGACAAATAGATATAGATGATATTATTTTAATACCAGGATTATTTTGATACATGTAATAAAATTCAATTCTGCTCAAAAAGTTAAATAACTTACCATGTTTCTAGTTTGGACTAAAAAACCCCCAACAAAATACGGTTAAAGCAATAATTTATTATTTGACAACAGGAAACAGCTGATAAAAGAAAACCTCTTTTGTTTTGGATTTACAGACTATTTCCCATGTGTTATGTTTGCTTTGGCTGTCTCTCTGGCATCCGCTGGTAGAGATGAGAAGGAGGGGAAGGCAAGGATGTTGCACAAAACACAGGACCCCCAAATGCTGTTACTCCTGTTGCCCTCTGCTTAAAGGTAGCAAGGATCCTCCTGAACCCTTTCCCTCCTCCCCAGAGCTTTCTTTAAGGTAACTATGTGAGGCTACTGTCCTAGCGGAGCTCCAGAAACTCTCTGGAAACACATCACAAACTTCCTGGGAATAGACAAGCTAGGAAGTCCATAGTCTGGAGATGGAGGAAAATTAAAAAAAAAAAAAAAAAAGGAATAGCCTAAATAAATTCAGTATACAATTGCTCCCACGTGTTACTCTGCATTCCCTTTGTGCTTGGCTGGTGGTTTTATTTCCTAAAGGAAGCACTCCTCAGTGACTGTCACGCTGGTGTCACTGGCTGGCTAACCTCCCTTTTCCTACCTGAAGAGTGAGCCTCCACGTATTTTGGCTTGTGCACATCCTGACATTGCTAGGTGGTCAGACCAGGCCTTGCAGTTGCCCTTTCACAGCCCCTCTTGCTGTGTGCTGAAGTTGTACCTGCTCCCAGCATCAGGCAAACAAGGCAGCCCAGGGCCTGATGAGTCTGGAGATCATTGCCTCAGACAGGGCTCATGAAGGAAGGGAAGAAGGATTTATTGCATCTTCTTCATTAGGGACAAAGAGGCTTTGAGATCACTTTCTGTTTGGTTCTTAGCTGAGGAACAGCAAGACTGCTAAGTCTTGTGTTGATGTTTTTGTTCTTTCTTTTTCCCTGGAGAACCCTCCAGAGGTCTCAGAGATGGGAAAAAGCAGGATATTGAATCTTTTCTGCCCAGAAGTCCTTACAGTCCCCTTGCCGAAGGGGCTCATGAACCCTAAGCTGGTCTGTAAGCAGGTCTTCCAAAAGCCATGACCTTTACATGCAGGCAGCAACCACCAAAAGGTTCTGCTAAAACACATTTTCCAAGCTTCAGGGATGTTGAATATTGTGATGCAGTGATAAAGTAACTGCACCATGTATTTAAAATTGTCTGAGATTTCCACTGTAGATCTTAAACACAGTGCTAAATAGGGCAAACAAAAATAGCTGTTACTTTGACAAGTGCTTATTTAAAGCGTGTTTTGTCAGCATTGCTGCCCTGGTTATGACAGGGAAGTTGTCTAGAAATTACATAATTACCAATATTAAAAGCAAAAGCAAAACAGCACCACACAATTCAATAATGGAGTGGGTTCATGTTTGCCATGGCTATTTCAACCTCTCTTAAGGCTGCAGCAACTCAGACCATGGCCTGAGGAAAATGCTGTGCTGCTGTTGCTGCTCCTCGCTTGCTCTCAGCCCTGGAGGTTGCTCTGCTCTCAGCACTCAGATCGCTGTGCCAGGGCAGGCAATAAGGACAATATTTTCTCACTCGCCCACATGATGCTGAGAAAAGGCAGCGTTACCACCTTTGCTGCTTGTTCTCCAAGCGTTCTCCAGCACTCATCACCAGACTCCTAATGGACTTCAGTATAATAGGAGTGGGGACTGGAGAATGAGGGGAGGAACAGGTTGAAAACATCAGGGGACCCTTTTTGCTTATAATGAAACTTTTTACAAGTTCAGCACGCGAGCTTCTGTGGAATAAAGGAAAATACTGTCTTTCCCTCCTTCCCCTTCCTCTTGCCTTATCTTTCCTCATAGTGGAAAGGAGGTGAGAGAAGATGATCAGCTCAGAGGGGTTTTTTTTTAATGGTTTGATTTCACAGGCTTTGTGTTGCTTATGTACCACTCACCTTCTTCCCAATCTCCAGGGGCACTTTCAGATGGCTTGTCCTCCTACTTTCTATCAGCTCAACAAGTCACTCGAAGGCCCTATCCATGTGATCAGTTTTCCAGTCCAGCTATAGAAGGAAGCATTGCAGCAAGCTCCATGCCACCTTTCTCCCCATCTCTTTCTCTCCCAAGGTTTATTGCCTGCACCAGGGAGGGTTTCTACCCATGAATGCTTGTTACACCCATCATACTTACCTGAATGCAAGCTCGGTATCAATCTGCACTTTAGCCTAGCTCATTCACTTTCAGGAAAAAACAGGGAAACTGAGCAGGGAGCTGTGGCCAGCTGGTGAAGATCCCCTCTTGCAGCACTGCTTACTCGGTGTCTCACTTACTCTGTCTTACCGGGCGCTGAGGCAGGCATGCTGGAAGTGACAGATTGGTGCTCAGCATCCACTGGTAACAACCTTGCTTTAAGTGACTTGTTCAGCATCACGTATGGATGCCGTGGCAGGAGCAGGTATGCCATCCAGTAGTTGAATTCCTAAATCACCATGTAACCTTCTCCTGCCTTGTAACCTGCTGCCTCATGGGCTGCACATCTTCTACCTACAGGAGCACTTGGGGTGTGGACCTTACAGCCAAGGGCTTTCTTCATAGTACAGTCTTCATTAATTTTAACAGCAGCATCATCCTGTGCACTACATGAGGATGGGGACTTAGGGAAAAAAATTAGCATCATCATTTAATTAAAGATGGATTATAATAATAAAATCTGCACAAAGGGACTGGTGTGGGATTATGAGGAGAACCTTAACTGTGGAATTCTTCCTATTTGACTTTGAGTCTCTGATTTTTCCATCTCAACTTAATATTTTTAACAGCTTTGGCATGTAAATTCCTGTTTTGAAAAAAAAAAAAAAGGAAAGACTGAAGTGATATCATTCAGCTTCACAGTGACACCTGTATGTGTCAACAGCAAATCTGGAATCTCCTCTATCCAAGACTCTTCTCACTTGACCTAAAGGATTAACTGATAGCAGTGGTAGGTTGCACGCTAGCACTCTGCACTGCTCACTGCAGGCCAAATATGAGGGAAGTTTGGCTAAAACATTCTCCTCTGTGGTGAGCATGTGTAAACTGCAACTTTTCAGCGGCCTAGAAATTAGGTAAATTGTATTTGACAGTATAGTGACATCAGACTTTCAGTCCCTGCTTTAAATGCCAATGATTTCTAAAGAGAAAATTGCCAGGTTTTTCTTTTTCCATTAGTGGAACCCCTTTTTTTTTTCCATTATGTTTGGGAGAGCTGAAATGATTTCAGCTGAAACTACCTATAAAAAAAACCCAACAAAACAAACAAAACCGAAAAAACACCAAAACCAAAACAAGCAAAAAATCAAAACCAAAAACCCAGCAACCATGCTTCAGAAGACATCTGAAGACAATTTCTTGCTGAACAGACAAAACTTCACAAAAATTACACAAAGCTGAAGACAGGACCTTCTCACCCAAAACACTGGATGCCTTTATTAATCAACAGTGCTCCCCAGTTTCTCAGGTTTCCCTTGGCAGGCAGAGGATAATCATCCTCGTTTCTTTCAGCAAAGCCTTTTAGACTTACTGGTGAAAATGAACAAACTGTCATCATTGCCAGTCCCATCTACTGTGATTATTAATACTACCTGGAAGAAAAGCCAGGCTTTGTTCACACACAGGATTTCCTCACAATGAACCTATGTACAACATCCCATACGTAAGAGCAGAGCTTCCCTTTTCAGCTGGGCCAACAACCAGCTTGCAGTCAAGGCTCTGCCCCATGGGCAGCACTTGTGAGGCAGATGAAGGTGCTGGAAAACATGCTCCAGTGCTGATGTACTGGGCACGTACGCAGGGCTCAGCCCATCCTGTTGCTGGGTGCTTTGAGCTCCCCTTCGTGCTGCTGTGATTGACCGTGCTGGGTGCAGGCAGTAGTGAACCCTGCCCTTCTGCCTCCACCAGTGTCCTAAATACATACTGGTGAAGATTTAAAACACTGCCACTTGCATTTCTCTGGTAAAGAAACAAAAAAAAGGGGTACAAATAATAGAGCGGCACAAAGCACCTTGAGAGCAAACAATCATTTTTTTGTAGACTAACAAATGTGTCTAACTCTGTTTCCAACCAAGACAATTCAAATACTTTTATTTCTGTGGCTACACAGATCCTTTGCTCTTAAAGGCATCCCTTTTTACAGTACTTTTAAATTCAACAAAACAGAGGAAAACTGCTCAAGTTCAAACTTCTTGACACTGTTGTCAGTTTATTTCCATGAAGCTGAACACTGAATATTATGAAACAGCTCAGGAATGCTGGACGTAAAGGGAGATTTCCTTTTTTTTTTACTCTTCAGTTGAAATATCTTTTGGCAATAAATCCCCGCCGGAAATGTGCTTTCCCTGATTCCCCGGCTTAATTAGCTCAAACAATGTAAGATATGTAACACTGACCACCATGGGAAACCCGATAACAAAGAACAGTGATACAATGCAAGCCTTTCAAACAGATGCAGCCAGTACCCTGCTAAGACAAAAGTGGATTCAGCGCGGTGTCAAGCCTTTTCTTCCTTCGCTGCTGCAGGAGACACTAGCACTACCGTGAGACAAGTTAAACTCTGCCATCTTTTTCCCTGGTAATGATCTAAAATTGCCAATTCCTCGGTAGTATGCAGGTCACACATGAATATTTTTGTCAAGGAAGAGACAGCGACTAATGCTGCAGCTCCTCGGCTCCTCAGAATGAATTCACTGCTATTGCCATAGAGAAAACTATGAGAAAACTGACCCCAAAACTGGCTGCTCTTGTGGAAACGAGCAGCGAGCCTGCATGTCCTCACGTGCTCCTTTCTGAGAGAGCTGAGGCCACAGTTTCCTCAGGATTTCTTCCCTGGGCTGTATCCTGAGCAGCCCTACCCCTTCACCCTCACCAAGCACTCGATCCCACCCTTGCATTGTCCTTCAGCAATGGTTTGTACAGACAGACATGAGCAAGAAGGATACGCTGACTCGGGTTGCAAATCTCCTTTTTCTTCTTGCCTTTCCTTGCTGTGTCAGTGCTAGTGGGGCACGTTCTCCAGTGCCAGCCCCTGCTCGGTGCTGAGGCACTGCGGTAGCTGCAAAGCTGAAGGAAGGGTGAAGGATCAGGAGCATGAGCAGTGAATGAGGAAGGATGATGGTGCTGCAAGAGCCAGTAACATCACTGGTGGTGGCAGCAGCAAGAAATACAGCCTCTCCTGCAGACAAGCAGAATTGAGACCCTACTTGGGTCAGAACAAATTTAATGTGCAGTTGGGGTCCGGATTGGTGCCCACAGTGTGGACAGTCCCAGTGTACATTAAAGCTCTCTCCCTGATATTGTTCAAGATGCCAGAGGAGAAAAATTGCAATAAGCTTTTGCCTATTTTTCCATTTACAGTTTGTATTTTAAGTTTAGACATGTTTATAGATTTTCTTTTTTTTTTTTTTTTTTTTACTTGCATTAGGAGCTTGAGTCTTATCACTTCTGTTCGCCAAAATACCCTGTGGACACCAGAGAACTGGCAGGATTATAATGTCACAGGGACACAGGTAGGGAAGTGCAAGTAAACAAAGTCAGGAACAGGGATTTCTTAGTCAGAGAGTTTATAGTTTGTTGCCTTTTTTGGTTTTGTCATTACTTGTGTAACTCAAATGCCTTGCAGGAGAAGGGCAAAATGACTTTGGCCAGGTCCACCCAGCAGAGCTCTGTTGACTCAGCAATGTCCTTCGGGGACATGAAACCAGTCAGAGAGCCGACCTCCATTCGTGCCTGGTGTGCTGGGGCCAGACACACTGGCAGGGCTGTGCTTTACTGGCTCAACTGGTTTCACTTGCACACGGGTCCAGAAGTGCAGTGCTGCTGAAAGCAATATGCCCTACCAGCACAGCCCTTCCCATGTACACCTGGCCCTTCAGAAAAGGTGAGAGAGCTCTAAATCCAGAAGAATTCCTCCAGGAGGGCTTCTAGACAAAACAGAGAAACAGCAAATCCAACCACTTTAGGGTCTAATGATTTGCGTATTCCTAATATAATATCAAATGGAGTTAAGAAAGCCCAACAGCTGTCTCTTGGGCTTCTTTGTTTGTTGTGAAGAACCAAAGGTCACGGGCTCAGTTTTCTTCTGTGGGTTGCCTTTGAAGCGTGGGTGTCATCAGTGCACCACAGGGCCTCACGTAGAAGGTCCCGTTTGATCCAAGTCCGTAGGTGGCTAGCTCTTTTTGGCATCTCTGGTTATCACCTTTGTATTACAAGGCCAGTTGCAATCTCACTGGTGTGTTAAACAAATTAGATTCATCCCTCTGGCTCTGCTAAAACTTAAGTGTAGCCCTCAGTTGGGCAAAGCACAGACACTCCAGTGTTATTTATATTAATGTAATTATAAGTAGACCAATATTGAAATGGCCAATTTGCACTGTAGGCAGAATAAACAAATGCTTCTTCGGTGATCAGTGCATCATGGGGTTTTTTTTAATTAGAGTCTGCATGCTAACTCTAGACCATACCTAGAAAAGGTGGAAGGTTTAGTTCTCAAAGACAGTAAATGTCATTCATTTTCCAATATATCAAAGTGAGAGAAACTACAGAGTGTGAAATTATTTGATATACCAGGTACGAAAGTATTTCAAACACCAAGTATGAAATCTCAGTCCCACAAAAGTCATTGGCAAAATTGCCACTAATTTCAGCGAAGACAGCACTTCGGTCTAGGAGGGTATGTGTGCAGTGAACAAATGTAAGAAGCTTAAGGAAAGAAAAAGAAATATCAGGAACAGAAAGGAGCTTCCAAAATCTACCATGTGTATCTTTGAGTGCTGGGCAGCCACACGTGTCCTGCATCTGGTTCTCCAAATTAGTCCCATACATGGCTGCAGCATCACTTATAAAAAGATCTCAATTAATGAAGTCTTATAGAGCTGTTACTAAATTATGTTTACTAGGTACAGCTGTACTTAATTTCTGCCTATATAGTCCTTGGTTTCGGCAGAGATTTTGAAGATGTTCCTACTGTCACCACAATTCTGGAAACAAAACTTGCATGAGAAAACAAAGACCCAGAGCTCCTTCTTCATCTATTTTTCCAGCCAGGCAACTGACTACACCACTAGCAGAATAACACCAAAACTCTGGTTTTATGCAGAAGAGCTGGTGTGAACATTTTCTTTGGTTTGCCTCCAGAGGGGATAACACTCTTCTTGGGATTTGAGTCTGATTGTTCACTGTTTTCTCAAAAAGAGATCCCCCAGGGCTCTGGCAGAGGTTGGTTTGTAACTTCTGAGGCTCTGCATCTGAAGATCTGCCAAGCCTCTGCCTTTGGGTGATACACGTTCCTATTTAATGGGAATCTACCGCCCCTGCCCCACACATGCACACAGTTTCAGGCAGGAGGCAACACTTTTTCTGGGAAAATTACTGCTGTGTATGAGCAGTCACGCAGCTGCAGGATGCATCAGATCTATTGGGCACGTGGCAGACGGTTGGACGCCTCTTGCACAGCAAAACCTCTGCATCCTATTGCTCACATATGGGGTGGCTTTTTACCTCAAGTTCAGTGAGTTCATCTGGGCCTGGTGTGCCTGGAGCTGGTGAAACAGCTAACCCACCAAATCACTGCACAGCACTCTGTCATTGTCACCAGGCTTCCCGTGTACTTGGCATGATGACTCAATTAAAGCAAGATTTTCAGTCTGTTGCCTGGTGTTTCATTGGCTCAAGTTCACTTAAACAGACATCTCCAGAAGGTCAGCTTGGGAAGATAATAAAACCCAAGCCAGAAACAAGTGTGCTTGCTTTGGACACTTCGGCCAGCATAACAGAAATGTGCACAGGGCAACTTCATCTCTGCCCAGTTCAGGTGGTTGTACAAAATTGAGAAATGCCAAGGAAGACTTTGGATACCTGTAGAGCTTATGGTAAAAAAAAAAAAATAAAAATAATGGAAGAAATGGGTTCCTAAACTTATAAATATGCATCAGCATTTAGCCACTAAATTACATGATGTGATTATGCATTCAGAGGAATTGCAGTTGTTTTCTTCTTGAAGCTTACAAGTGGCTAAAGGGAGACAAACTCTTTGAATCATTTGAACTGACTTGTGTTATTGGGAAAACTGGAATATTTCAGTACTTCAGTCCTTACGATCTTAAATTTATAGAGAATAGTCAAGATGAGGATCTGTAACAGACTTACAAATGCTCTTTCTGGAGACAGACACACTTTTCTTTGCTTGGTATACTTCCAACCTTTATTCACCATGCAGCCAGAAAAAACATTGAGCTTGCTGGAAAAATGCAGATAGCACTAAACTTACTCAGTAGCTGGTTCTGTGGTTACAGCACTATAGCACAGGTGCTGAAGGAGGCAGTGGTTGCTGTAGTCAGGAAAGAAGACCTCTTTAAAACCAAAGTGCCTAGCTGATTTTTTTTTTCTTTCTCTCTTATTCATCTCAAAGGGAAACCTAAGGCTTCATGTGAGCTATGGCTGCAGATATAAAAGAGGTTGGCCTCTTCTCCATGTGCAGAAAGCCTTATCATATCCTTATAAGATTATAGTCTATCCCTAGGTAATTGCTGAGCCCAAACTCAAGAGATGGCCAAGCAGGACACCCCACAACATTGAGGAACAGGTTCTACTGACATCCCAGGGAGTACCTCCAAAGTCTCTGAGCTGAACACCCCATTCCTTCCAAACATCAGGGCTATAAATTATGTGGTTCATGTCCACACTATATATACATGTACACATACATAGCTATTTTCTGTTACTGCTGGCTTTCATGTGTTTTAATAATTAAGTAAGCCTTCCATTCTGAAGAGCAATTGATTTTCACAGAAATTATTTTTAATGCATTCACTTTGTATGTAACCATCTCCAGGTAACTCCAGGACTCCACCCACATTGCCAACCATCATATTTTCAAAATTCAGTCTTTCCTCATGAACACTGCATGAGGACAAAATCAATCTGCCTCCCATCACATTATGTAAATAAAACTCAGGCTGTGGGATGATACCAAACCACACACATTTGTGGAAACATTTAAGCATTTTCTTAGCTCCCTTGGACTGTCTGGAAATTTGACCATGTGTTTAAAATCCTTTCCACTAA